>NC_081297.1:78820894-79123924 GCF_030435805.1 Mustela lutreola | reverse complement strand
TTGGGTATTCATCCTTCCTGATGGAGGCATAGTACTCCATTTTATATATGGACCGTATCTTCCTTATCCATTCATCTGTTGAAGGGCATCTTGGCTCTTTCCACAGTTTGGCAACTGTGGCCATTGCTGCTATGAACACTGGGGTACAGGTGGCCCTTCTTTTCACTACATCTGTATCTTTGGGGTCAATACCCAGTAGTACAATTGCAGGGTCATAGAGAAGCTCTATTTTTAATTTCTTAAGGGATCTCCACACTGTTTTCCAAAGTGGCTGCACCAACTTGCATTCCCAGCAACAGTGTAAGAGGGCTCCCCTTTCTCCACATCCTCTCCAACACTTGTTCTTTACTGTCTTGTTAATTTTGGCCATTCTAACTGGTGTAAGATGGTATCTCAATGTGGTTTTGATTTGAATCTCCCTGATGGCTAATGATGATGAACATTTTGTCACATATCTGTTAGTCATTTGTATGTCTTCTTTGGAGAAGTGTCTGTTCATGTCTTCTGCCCATTTCTTGTCATGATTATCTGTTTTGTGTGTATTGAGTTTGAGTAGTTCTTTATAGATCTTGGGAATCAGCCCTTTGTCTGTAGTGTCCTTTGTGAATATCTTCTCCCATTCCATGGGTTGCCTCTTTGTTTTGTTGACTGTTTCACAAAGAGGTTTTTTAAATCATCACCAATCTTCCAATTCTGTCAACAGAAAACTAAATAGTGGGGTATTTGTTTGCTTGGTTTAATTTGAAAAATCAGTTAATTCAGTGAGAAAAGAAAGGAATTACTACGGCTTGACATCACATAACATGAACAGGCATCACACAGGCATGAACAGGTAACAGGGTCTTAGTTTTCAAATGCAAGCTTTGTACCATGTGTACATAGCTCGAGCAGCCTACAAGTAAGACATTTCTTCGGTAATAAAGGTGAGAGGAATTGTTATCATAAAAAATAATAAAAATGACCATAGCTCAGAAAGCATTAATGTCATCTCTATGCATTTAAACTACAGCATAGTTGGCTGTGAAATGTAAATACATCTAGTTAACACATAAGCACACACTGAGCATCTAAAAAATCATCTTTTCCCCTTTTAAGCAATACTGACACTCATTAGCACCTTTGAATATAATTTCATGCAATTTAATTTTTTATTTATAAAACTGTTTCCAGGTGTGATTATTATTCACCCATCACAGGATATATTTTTAAAAATAAAAAACTGACAGCATTCACTCCAAAATTTATGTATGCTGGTAGAATGCTCTAATTATACAACAAGGTAATTTTGTTAATGTAATTTTTGGGTATCAGTTTATACTCCCTAAAGATGTTTACAAAGTTAAAAAAAATGTGTTTTAACTACAAAGTGCATTAACAGTATCACTATTTCCTTATTCATTATTTCCTTATGGATTATAGCTATGTAACCCAAGGTAATGTCTGGTAATTCTTTCTCAAATTCCTTTTCTTAATCTGTATAACCAGAAATCCCAAGGATAGGGAGAAATAGCATCTTTGATATAATTGTGGACTTATTTTTACGAGAGCAAACTGTGACAGCAGAGTACGAAAGAATTACTTCAGAAGGAAGGTCCTAAAAGTGAGAAAACACAGGAAACTTCTAGACAGAATTCATCTATTTGTGATCATGGAAAGCAGAAGTCTGACAAATTACCCTAGTACTCAAGAACTCCAGAAAGGTGTTCCACTTTAGGTAGAAATAGCGTTGCAATTATTCATCCACTCAGTATTTATTGAGTAGCTACTAGACGATATGAAATGTGCTAGGTGATGAACATCCAGGAATAAAAAGGATGCATCTCTGCTCCATTCTGGTGGGGAAGACAGATGTAACAAGGTATTTGCCTGTAGCGACTAAGTTCAAATGTTTGGAAGACGAGCCTCTCCTGGGAATAACAGGTATCAGGAGAAATGTCAGGCCCCCTCAGCAGCCCCCTCTTCTTTGTTCTAAAGAAGAACAAAGGAAAAAAATGTACTGGCCGTGGGCTCCTCTGAGCATCAGAATCTGCCCGCAGAGACCCCATGGTCTCCAGCTTAAAAGACCCTCCACCCCTTAATATTCTGAGTGCTCACAGACAGCATGTCCTATAGGGCTTTCCCAACAACGGGACCTGTCAGGACCTTCTGCTTACTGCATTGTTTATTTTTCCTTTCTCCTAATTAAGCCTTCTTCTAATCCTACAAGGTAATAATATTTGCAAATGAAGAACACCTGGTTATCTAGCAGGATGAATTTTCCAGGCTTCTAGAGAAAAAGTCGTTCAAGCCAGAGAAATCTAATACACCCTCAGAAAGTAACCCAAACCCTTCACGATATGAATACATGGGTGCAGAAGTTAAATGTATACTCAGCACAGAGAAACCATGAACATTGTGCCTCTGTGTGTGCATGTGTAACCGTAGAATTCTAAGCTGGTAGGGTGTGCTTTATATCTATATCATATGTTATCCAGATACCAGTTGTATATTATAAGCTGCATATGCAATACCATATGGACACCATAAAATATCACATGTGTTGTCAGGATAATTTTACATTTATTGCACGATTAAAATGTCTTACATACCTATCTTCTCTGTGTGTACATGGATTTATCTAACAAATTGCCTTCATTATCAAATTCAGATACAAATCAAAGTTAAAGCCTCTTTCCTTAAATTTAATAAAAAGCAATATGGAAACGTGAATACAGTTTGTTTTTCTTCACTAGATTTTTTCTGCCACGCAGCATTTAACACTGGTGCAGCTGTCAATACCCATTCATCTGCTATCGGGCAGCTTTTTCCTTTCACTCACTGTGACATTTTTAAAGTGGCAAAAAAAAAAAAAGCTTAAAACAGCATATTTGTCACTTTTTTTTTTTTCTAGTGACCTTTTAAGCACTAGGGAAAATTACTCTCTATGTACTAAACCTTTTAATCATTACACACACATTTCACAATAGTGCTTTATATAGGGGTATCATTTAATTAAATTTAAGAAATTTACATGGTAAATGCTGCTGTTCATTTAATTATTCAGAAATTTAAACATAAGAAATACTCATAGCTCTTAGCTATGGTAACCATGTAATGCAACTGTAATTTATATTAGGAATCATTTTTTATAAGTGGAATTTCAGAAATAACTTGTACACACCCTCAGTTTCCAGCTTTTAAGTTAGCCTTTAAGACAAATAGCTATATGAAATATTCTCTTCAGTAAATAAAAAAGATATGTGGATGGTTAAGCATCACAGGGAAGGTTTTGAAAAAGAAAACGCAAGCCTGAGTCTCGACCTTATCTCAGATCAGCTATGTGACCTTGAGGGAGTCCCTGTGTCCCTCTGAATTGCAGCTATTTCTCTTCATGTGCAAAATAAGATACTCAAAGCCCCTTCCCTCTCTCCCAGTGTGATTACAAGAACCAAATTAGCAAATGTTTGTGAAAATGCTCTGAAATCTACACAAAATGGAGAGTAATATGACTTTTAGTTCAAAAAACAAAAATTTTGTTTCCTACACGTAGTGGAGAAATTTAAAATTCTTATAACACATGAGAAAGAAATAAAATGCTTACAACAGGCTAAAATATCAATATTAGCAATACATTACTTAGTGTCCTTTCTAAAAACAGGAACAGAAATACTACTGTACTTTCTATGGATTGATATTAAAAATTGTAGGGGCACCTGTGTGGCTCAGTGGGTTAAGTGTCTGTCTTCAGCTCAAGTTCTGATCTCAGGGTCCCAGAATCAAGGCCCAGGTCAGGCTCCCTGCTCAGTGGGGAAACTGCTCCCCTGCACCCCCACCTTGTGCTCTCTTTCCCTTCTTTCTCAAATAAATAAAATCTTTCTTAAAAATTGTAAAAGTTACTAATTCTGGATTTCCTGTTTTGTCTCACTTTTGTTCTTATCACTTTCACTATAATTAACGTATCATTAAAAGTGACCAGGTCTTTTTCCTCCTATACTCTCTACTCTGCAGCCTCGAAAATAAAAGGTGAATGGGCCTTATACCCTAAGACAGAATAGCTACTTTACCACCTATGAGTTGGCCATCAAGAGTACTTAGCTTTCCTTTAAAAAAGAAAAAAAAGATTTATTTATTTTTATTGAGAGAGAGAGAGAGAGAGAGAGAGCACAAGCCAGGGGAAGGGCAGAGGGAGAGGGAGAGAATCCTCAAGCAGACTCCCCACTGAGCCTGGAGCCCAACACAGGACTCAATCCCATGACCCTGAGATCACTACCTGAGCCAAAATCAAGAGTCAGATGCTTAACCAACTGAGCCACCTAAGAGCCCCGAGAGTACTTAGCTTTTCAAAACATCAGATTCCTCACCTCTACTAAAGAGAACATTTTAAATGAGAGAGAAAAAGAACAAATACCTACCACATAAAGTTCTTTTGTGGGTCATAAATGGTATATAATCAGGACCTGATACATAATAATCTCTCAGCCAATGGTATTCATCACTGTTGTTTGGGCAAGAAAATCTCTTACCACACTTTGCTCTAACAGCAATAGGGAAGACTTATTGATTCGGCAGTTGAGCAAGAATCCTGGCAGGAATCAAGACAAAGTCTTCATCCTTCAGGTAGTGGTCTTGGAGCCCTCTTCATTGGGCCTTCGCATCATGGTGAAGCGGCTGCTGGTAAAGACAGTCTCCCCTCAAGGCTAAGAGTCACTGTTGGTTTGCAACCTCAGGACCCTGGGTTGTAACCTGGGTGAAATTTGAAATTGGCCCCCGTGCAGAGAGGACAAGGAGAGACAAAAGAAAGAGGCAGGCCACTCCAGATTGGTAGATGGCCGTTTTAATAAGCAAGGGAATTTGGATATGAGGCTTACATTGAGCAATTGCAAATTGATAAAATCTCCATGCCTGCCCTTGAGAATCTTAGAAGGTTACATAAAGGTCTTAACTGGGTTCAGTCACACATGCTATCCAGAAGGCCTTAGTAACACCTTACTCTCTCAAGGCTATGTCTAAGAAATAGCTCCTTGTGTGTGAATACTGGGCCACACAAATTCCAAGGGTAGGAGAAGGGGTGAGGAGCCTCTGGTTGTCTGCGTCTTACCAACAGATCAACAAGTGGTCACATCCTTTCAGTGAGCTCCTCCAGCAATCATGGTGTCCTTCTCCCCTCCCCACCACTCCTCATATAGACAGATAAGTGATGGAATGGACTTGAGTCATGCCTGGTAGTAAAAGGACTATTCTAACAGAGATCACTAAGTATCATAATAAAGACAAGTATTAGGACCACTTGAAACTATCATGTCAGGGAGCTTTGGAACAAGAACTGGGCTGGATCTTAAAGGATGGATGAAATTTGCCAGGCTGTCACGACTGAGAAGAAAGCTTCCCTAAGTAGCATGCTCAAATCTCAGCATTGGTGGTTCTGCTCACATCAGCAAAGAACGGTTTGGGAGCAGATGGAGATCAACAGGGATTGACTCATGGTACCATCCTGGCAGTCTAGGTTTTATCCTCTCTTCACTAGGACCCAATAAAGTTTTCAGCAAGGAAGTAATACTTCCACATTCGTGTGGTAGAAAGATCACTTTACTGTGTGGAGAATAGGTTGGAAAAGCTTGCATGATGAGAGATTAATTAGCAGACTTTGGAACAGTCTGAAAAAGAAACAGTGTGAATCTGAACTAAGGCAGTACAGGTTTAAGTGGGAGAAGGGGGCAACTAAGTGATGGCTTCAACAGAAATGAAGGAATGAAAAGAAGTGAGAAGGGGAGAGGAATTGGGGATTATTCCCAGTTTCCTGGCTAGTGTGACTAAGTGGATAGTGGACAGATTAAACATAATATCATGGTCAGTATTTCATAATAAAGTGAAATAGTGCTAAAACACAACTACAACAGCAGATATAATGAAGCAATCACATGTTTGCACTTATTTACGATAAACGTTTAGATTTAAGAGACACCTTTTTTTAAATATCTGACCCTTTGTAATAAAGGCTGAATAATTGTACTCCTATATACTTAAACTCACCTTGAATGTGTAACAGCTACAAATGCTACGCCATCTTATGAGCCATGCTATGCTTTTCAAAACTGGGACATAACTCTCAGTAATGTTCTGTCATACTGATAATGTTTTCAACAAAACATGGTATAATTTCCCTTACATTTACATTTAGTTGCCTTCTTAGAAAACTCTGCATATGTTTAAGTGGTACAAACTTACTTTATGTTCACAGGTAAAATGGAATTACATTCCATGCTTAGAAAATTATGAATAGCTTTTTTCACCTACATAAATGGCTACTGGAAATATCTGTAGTTCTCCAGAAAACAGGGTAATTCTACATAGAATACAAAATCTCAAGCATCCTTACTCCCCTATGCCATAGTAACCCCTAAGTCACTGGGGCACCTAAATCATTGGGACAATTAAAAATCTTCCCAACAAATTTCCAAAACATTCTCCAGGGAATGTTATCACTCTGAACCCATTAAGAAGTTGAGTGCTTGGGAAACGTTCCAGAAAAACATCATAGCATCCACTTTCTCAGCATCTGTGAGGCCCATTTCAGCCTAGAAATGAAAAATCAACTTCTTCAAAAGGACTGTAGATCCTGCTAATCAAGAAATCTTCTTAGTTTTGACACAAATAATAATGGCCAACTGGAAAGTATGAGAAGGAAAAAGACAGGATCATATCCACTCTTCAGTTTTTAGGAGTCTCCTTTCTGTCTGAGTGTTTGCGTGACCTTGCGCAATTCAGGAACTGTAACAGGCCCCACTAGTCTGGAGGAAAACTGAGTGCAGACATGGAGAATGACCATATGGTTGCCCTGCCCACTGGGTTGTTGAATCCGGGAGCATGCTGGAGGAAGCTCTCACTGGCTTTAACAGCCAACCTAAATTTTCTAGAATTCTTTCAGCCAGTTGAGAATCCATTGGAAGCTTGAAATTGGCCATGATGGTAGTACTTAAACCACAGACATTGGCAAACACTACAAATCAGGCCTCTTCCTAATACCTGGAGCCGGTTGTTAAACACTAGCAGTAACCCCCCAGCCGAAGTTTTCCATTACCCTATAGGAAAGGGAAAGTGGTCACCGAGGGAGCATTACAAAGGCCCATCATCCTTGATGTCCTATCTGGCCACACAGGCTGTTCATTATAACCTTACTCACTGCTTGGTGATTAATGCTACTTGTGGGTGCCTCAGTGCTGTTCCTTTGAAGCATGCATGCAAGTGTTCCACAGACCAGTAGCCTCTGTGCCAGCCACGGATATAGGCAACTAAAATGGCTCGCCCTATAGAGATGCTTCTGGGAAATCCTAGCACTTCTACCCATCAATGAGTGCATTCCAGTCCTCCCTTAATCCTCTTACAGCAGCTAAGCTTTACTCAAACATTCCCCTTGGGTTTAGAAACAGAATCACTCAGTTGTCATTCAGTCTATGACCCCTATAACACCAAGCTGGGGGAAAAGCCACAAGAGCCTGGAAAGCAACTTGAAACTGACAAATCCTTGAGCTTCAGTTTCTGGGCGGAAAAGAGTTAAGAGTTTTGTCAGCTCCAAGTCACTAAAGGCATCAGAAGTCAGTCAAATCTGCAGACTCAACACATTTTGCTTTAAATAGGAAAGATGCCAACTGAAGTTGAATGGCAAAAGAGATTTCCAGGCAGTGGCAAAACTAAGGAGAATACAGGAGAAGGGAATGTGTAGTAATACCAGTGATTCCTACTTCAAACAATCTGACAGCATTTTCACTATTCTGTCTCCTTTCTCACTATGTCCTCTGAGTGAAGTATTATTTTGGCCATTTTACAAGTGGCAAATTAGAATGGTCAGGTAAACCAGCCAGTTCCAGAACATCTGGAGAAAACAGAACTAAAATCCCAATCTTCTGATATCTTTCTCTCAATCATTCTGACCCTAGGTACATGTTTCCCACTAACAAGAAGATAACATAACTAAATATCCCTTGAACCACATTTATGCTTAGACTTTTATGCACATAAAACTTTTTTAAATAGCTGAAAATAGTCAAACATCCATTTAGTTCAATTGAATTCTAGCATGTTTTTTTAAAAAATCAATATAAACAACCAATAACTCCATATGCTATCTGCTCCTTTTATCTTTTTTCTTCTTTTTAAAAGTTTTATTGAGCTATAATAAGCATACGATAAACACAGTAAGAGTACAATGTGATAAGCTTCGATATATATATATATAAACCCATGAAACCATAACCACATTCAAGATAATGAATATTCATCACCCCCAAAATTTCCTTGTACCTTTTATAATCCTTCTCACCTACCCATCCTACCTACCCCACACACAAACCAGGCAACACCTGATCTGCTTTATGGCAATATAGATAAGTTTTCATTTTCAAAGTTTCATAAAAATGGATTCATACAATATATAGCCTTTATGTGTCCTCTTTCATTCAGCGTAATCATTTTGAGATATACTCATGCTGTTGCATATATTAATAGTTCCTTCCATTTTATTACTGAGAGCATTCCATTATATGGATATGCTACAATTTGTTTATCCATTTACCTACTGAAGGACATTCAGCTGTTTTCCAGTTTGGAGCTATCACAAATGAAGTTGCTATGTCTTTGTATAGGGACATCTTGGTGGCTTAGTGGGTTAGGCATCTGCCTTCAGCTCAGGTCATGATCCCAGGGTGCTGGCTTCAAGTCCTGCATCAGGTTCCTTGCTCAGTTCTACTTCTGAAGTAGGAGAAGTAGGAGCCTACTTCTCCCTCTGCCTGCTGCTCCCCCTGTTTTTGCTCTCACTCTCTCTGACAAATAAATAAATAAAATCTTTTTTTTTTTTTAAGTCTTTGCATAGACATATGACTTCTTTTCTCTTAGGTTAATACCTTACCCCGGAATGACTAGATCCTCTATAAGCGTATATTTAACTTTTAAGAAATTGCCAAACTTTTCCAAAAGTTGACTGTACCATTTTATATTCCCAACAGCATCATCTGAGAATTCCAGTTCCCTTACATGTTGGTCAACACTTTTTTAACTTTTCTAATAGGTATGTTATCTCATTGAACTATATCTCATTGTGGTTTTAATTTGCATTTCCCTAATGAATAATTATATTAAGCATCTGTTCATGGGTTTATTTGCCATCCATATAGCTTCATTGGTAGAGACTACTTAAATCTGTTGCCCATCTTTAATTGGGTTGTTTTCATATTATTGAGTTTTAAGAGTTCTTTATATACTGTGGATACAGTCTCTTAGCAGATATTTGCTTTATGAATATTTTCTCCCACTCCATGGCCTGTCTTTTCAATCTCTTAACAGCACCCTTTGGAAAGAAATTTCTAATTCTTATGAGCTTTAATTTACCAATATTTTACTTTATAGACTTTTGGTGTCATATCTAAGAGAAATCTTTGCCTAACCTAAGATCACAAAGATTTTTCTCTTTTTTCTAGACATTTTATACTTTTCAGTTTCACATGTAGGTCTGTGATCCATTTTGAGATTTTGAGTTAATTTTTACTTATAGTAGAAGGTTTGGATTGAAGTTTATTTTGTTTTATATATAGATATCCAATTATTCCAGCACCATTTGTTGAAAAGACTATCCTTTTTCCATTGGATTATTTCTGCATGTTTGTCAGAAATCAATTGGCCTACGTATATGTGTGTCTGTTTCTATGCTTCATTCTATTCCGTTGATCTATTTGTCTATCCTTACACCATTACCATCCTAATTGATTACTGTAGCCTTTTAACAAGTCTTTAAATCAGGTGATATTAGCCTTCTAGTTTTGTTCTTAGTTTTCAGAATCACTTAGATACTCTAGATCTTTTGCATTTCCATGTGAATTTTAGAATCAGCTTGTCAATATCTCTCTCTCTCTCACACATAGACATACACCCACAATGCCTGCTAGTATTTTAATCAGATTTATATTGAATCTATAAATCATTTTGGAGAGAACTGACAATTTTGTTTCAGGTATGTGCAACTCCCCAAAATTAAAAATGATGCCACTTACAACAGCATCAAAAACATGAAATACTTAAAAATAGGTCTGATTGAGATGTGAAATACCTGTTCACTGAATGCTACAAAACAATGCTGAGGTAATTACAGAAGACCTAAGTAACTGAACTGAAATGCCTTGTTCATCAATCAAATACTCGATATTGGACGTATTTCTTTTTTTTTTTAAGATTTTATTTATTTGACAAATACAGATCACAAGTAGGCAGAGAGGCAGGCAGGGAGAGAGAGAGGAGGAAGCAGGCTCCCGGCTGAGCAGAGAGCCCAATGTGGGGCTCAATCCCAGGACCCTGGAATCATGACCCGAGCCGAAATCAGAGGCTTTAACTCACTGAGCCACCTAGGCACCCCTCTTCTCCTAACAGTCATCACTTCTTAGCTTCTCCTGGAGGTAGGTGGGGCCATTTGTCTCTGTTTTGCCTGAAAGAATCTAAGCAAAAGACACATGCATAACCTCTGGTTCATATCTTTTTCACTTTCTGTTCTTCCCTTCCTGTGGGCTGGTGAGGATGAAGTCAGCACTCTAGGGCAATGCCTCTTCACTGTGGTCCCCTGACCAGCAGCAACAGCATTAGAAATGCAAATTCTCTGCTTGACTTATTTCGCTAAGCATGATACGCTCTAGTTCCATCCATGTTGTAGCAAATGGCAAGATTTCATTTCTTTTGATGGCTATCATATGATCTCCCTGATATGAGGAAGTGGTGATGCAACATGGAGGCTTAAGTGGGTAGGAGAAGAATAAATGAAACAAGATAGGATTGGGAGGGAGACAAACCATAAGTGACTCTTAATCTCACAAAACAAACAGGGTTGCTGGGGGGAGGGGGTTTGGGAGAAGGGGGTAGGATTATGGACATTGGGGAGGGTATGTGCTTTGATGAGTGCTGTGAAGTGTGTAAACCTGGTGATTCACAGACCTGTACCCCTGGGGATAAAAATATATGTTTATAAAAAATAAAAAATTAATTTAAAAAAAAAAAAAGAAATGCAAATTCTTGGTCCCTACCCCAGAGCTATTGAATCAGAAACTGGAGTTGGGGCCCAACAGTATTTTTAAAAGCCAATGTATGCTAATATTTGAGAAGAACCACCCTTTGACTGTAAAGCATAAGTTAGAACCTGGTTGGCTGAATAACCCCACAGATCAGGGTTGCCCCTCGAGCAAGATTCCCAGCTCACCTCCATCCTCTCAGATGACAGAGAAATAAACTTCTCTTGCTTGAGACATTTCTAATATTTGTCTCTCTGTTATACCAACTTACCCTATCCCTAACTATGTCCCCATCTTCGCTCTATGTGATAGTATCCTGCCCTTGTGTCAGGGGGTATTCTCTTTTCAGATAAACTGTTTATCTCAGTGATAGTATCTGGGCATCACTTCATGCCAAGGACTGTGTTGGCAAGGACTGTTCACTGATGGGTATATCACAGCAATAGCTAATACTTTTCCTGTATAAATTCTGACATTTTGAAAAGCTGGATAAATAATAAAGTTACATTAATATGCTATATTCAAATAGATACAGTTTATAAATTGTCCTATATAAGTCAGTCATAAAAATTAAAGTATGGAATGTATTTTCTGCCACTTTCCCTTTTTGTAATTCCTTTTCTTTTTCTCTAACTCTAAAGAGGAACTACAAGGTTTCTCTTTAGAGTGTTTACTTTTTCTAGTTCACTCCCATCATGTAGGTACTTTAGTCGTCAATAGCAGCAAGAACTACCCAGAAGACTCTTTAAAAGGAATTAAGAAGGTATGAATAGCCCTAGTCACTAAAAGTAATAGAAGTAACGCTTCAAATAATAGTCACACTTGATCATTTTAAATCAAATCTACAAGTGGAAAAAAAAAGAGAAAAATTATGACCTGGAAAAAGATGCATTTTTTAATTAAATAGTTGGATATCTATTTATATATATTATATGTACGTGTGTATGTGTATGTGTGTGTGTGTGTGTGTGTGTGTGGTGGTTTATCATGAAGCACTTATGATGCTTGAATGAGCCTGTCAAACAACTTGAATATTTCCTGGTGACAGGAGATTCAAGTGTTCACAGCTCATTCAATATCATACTTATTTGTTAAGCACCTTCTCTGTATCAGGTAGCCTCTTCAATTTCTGAACAACTACAATTGTTTAAAAGTTGTAATTCATACTGAGATGAAAACCTTCTTGTAAATAGCTTCAACACAGCTGTGTTGCAGAAACACAGGGTGCTAAGAGCCAGGGTTAGAGATTCAACTGCCTTCAGGGAGCTTACAGTGTCACGATGGTAGGGACAAGTGATTCCAAGATGACTTCCTCATTCATGTACCTGGAACCTCTGTGCTCCCCGGACTCTCTCCTCAGCCACCACCTTTTCCTCTCCTCCTCCTGACAATGGAATTAATCTGATCATGAAATTAATAAGTGCCAGTGCACAGATGTTCAAAGTGCTTTGAGAACATGGAGGAACAAGCCACTAACTGGTAAAGGAGTGGTCAGAGAAGGCTTTAGAGATAGGATGGTATTAAAGAGAGTTCTAAAAAATGAGCAGGAATCAAAAGACAGAGCATTCGAGATATAATAAGAGTATAGTACAGGCATGGAGGCATAAGAGAACATGATATACTTGGGAAACTTCAAATAGCTCGGTATGTCTAGAATAAAAGGCTGAGGGATAAAAGATAAGACTGACACAAATCTAGAAGGGACAAAATAGGAAGAGACTTGTACATCATAAGGAGTTTAGTACTTCATTCTCCAGGGACTGGGGAATCGGGAAAGAATGTTCAGTTTTGATTAGAACAATTACACTGAAGTATAGAGAATGACTCAGAGAAAGGGGAAAACATAAAGAAGAATGGAGAGGAGAGCTGTAAAGTATTTATAAGTTTCTTCCTGTTTATTTCTTCTCTCTCTTTCTTCATCCAGAAATAAGAAATATTTCTAAACCAAGGTAGCAGAAGTAAGGATATAGATAAAGGATATCTCACTATAGATAGTGAGATCATTATCAGGACTTAGCAACAAATTCAATAAGAGGATCAAGGGAGAGGGCTCTCCTTCTGCCTCGTGGAGCATCACAAAATTCTTCCCTAGAATACCTCTTCAGTTATTTAGGATAATTATCATATTCTTTTCCTCACCCTTCAAACAAACTCATCCTCATCTCTTCAACCTAAGAACAATAAAATGCCCTTCCCCAGTGCTACTATCTTCCAGTACTTAGAGGATGGCTTATGTAAAATTTCTTCAACTCAATAATAGACCCAAAACTCAGTGAGTTGATAGATTCACTCCTCTTCAGCTTATAGGTATTCACACCAGCCAAAACATCTCGCTCACTTTTCAGTTGTCTAGAAAATATATTAATGCTTCTAAATCAAGAACAAAAATAAAATCATCCAGAAATAAAGTTTAACATTTCATATTTTTGGCACTTAAAATATTCCTCTATTTGTGCTATCCTAACATGAGCATATGACTTGCAAAGTGAAGTAGCCATAAATCAGGCTACTGTAACACCCCTCCTCGCAGACATTTGTCAGGAAAAATAATTAGTATACTGGCTAAAAGAACACTAATAAAGCAGTGCATTTCATTTCATTTGGTCCTAATTCAACAATGGCAAAGAGTTCCAAAGCAAAAGACAAAGAAAATTAGAATTATCATTACCCTATATCCAACCCTACTGATGAAGCACATTTCTTGCAGCTGGCAAAACTCCTGGACCCAATCTTTATTTTTTAACCTATTGATCCTTTTCCATCAGGGGCAGACTCGTTCTGCCACAAGAGTTAGGTTTCCAAATTGGCCTTAGGGAGGCATGTGGGTTAGAAACAATATTGTCATTGGCCTAGTTTTGGCAGGATTGGTGGAAAATCAAACAACTGTTGTGTTTTGGAGTTGTGGGCTAATAGTGCCCTCTGTTTTCCATTTTTGCTCCCATCAACAGAATTACCAGATGGCCAAGAAGCCACTAGAATAGAAGTAATGTTCCAATATAGTGGAAAAAGACCAACCCTGTAAACACTCTAACATGTATCCAGTGGCTTGAAATAGTAATCTAAATGTTGAGAGATGAAGAGAAAAAAATAAGAAAGAAAACATAGCAGAAACTCTAAAGAAACTCACTCCTTTCACCACCATATCTTGTCTTTTTAGAGCAATAAATTCATTGCATATTCTAGTACTCTCAAAAGATCTCAAACATCCTTCCAAATGTCAAACCTAATAGCTCAGTGAACCACAATCAATTGAAAGGTTTGTTAAGACTCTTCCTAAACCCCCAAACTGGGTCCACAGTGAAGCCCAGAAATCTGAAATTTTAAAAATATTTCCAGGTAATTCTAATAGTCACTCTGGAGACCACTCAGAAGAGTTGTATCTACAGGAATAATTTTCAAGTGAGGGTGCTGAGTAGGGAAATCATCAGTTGGGTAACTTTGCAGTTTATATACATCCTCTGCTCCCAACCAGAAGCTCTCTACTGCTTCTGTGCCAGTAGAGAGAAGGTACAGCACCCAGGGTGATCATGATCCCTAAGTTAAGAACCAATACTCTTCAGAATGATGAGTCAAGGAACTTCCTGGAAAAAAAAAAAAATCATCTCTGACAGTGTGGACATGCAGAACTAGGAGAATTAAATCATAAAACCTCCCTATTTCTTCACTTCTGTCCTCAATTTTGGTTTATTTTAAGGAGCTGATTCTTCCTTTCCTCCTGTAAGAAATTCTGGGAAGACAGAACTGGTTTTTCCAGGCATTCTCAGATAACAAAGTCATTTTATCTGAAAAATTCTAATTTTATACTTAAAAATCAAGTCAAAACTACAGGGTTTAAAGTTAAATTTTCCCTCCTTCTCCATTTCAACCTGCACTCCCAGTTTGGGCCTACACATTCAACTTTTTCTCAATTTCCTCTTGGTTCTCCCCCTCCTCTACTCTCTGCACACACACACACACACACACACACACCCACGAAAGACTAAAAGTGGGACTGGGGTCAGAAGAGAGAAAGGAGAAGAAGTAAGGATACAAAGAGAAATGCTTTGGCTGACCAAAATTGATGCAATCTGACACTGGCTCCCTCTGGCTGATTTATAAAGTTGACTCTCATTGGTGAAGTGCAATGAAAGTTTCCTTGGAGACCCCTGCAGTCAGTGAAACTGCTTACCTGCAGAAGTCGGAGAATTCATTTGCTCAGGTACATGACTCACAATTTCTCCATTTAGTTCCTGATTTCCCCCATATACCCACAGCCTTTCTCAGATGAGCTCCCCTTGCCCTCTCTACCCCAAGGGACCTGGGCAGCATTCTAAGGCAATCTGAAGCCAGCTTGCTTTCTCACTTGTGGCCCACATTTAATTCATGGAAAAGACTTGTGTGCCATTCCATGTCCCACCATCAAGGCAGGAAGCTCTAGCCAGAGCATCTTACTTTGAAGGGCTTCAAGCCTCTCAAACACCAGTTAGCTGCATCCCCCAAACAGCAGAGAACAATATCAGGATCTCCAATTTATCCCTTTGAAGCACATTCTGCTTGACTTGAGGTATAGAAGAAGTCTTTCCTTTAATCCATATGAATGAGGGAAGGGGATGAGTAGCATACTAAAAATCATCTCTGAAAACTTGCCTCATATCTGCAACCACCTCCTCTTGATCTCTCCAACTTCCTTCGTAGATTGGAAGTGGATGCTCTGTAAAATCAGTTCATAACAACAATCTTCTCAAAATGAGTTTTGAGAATGCCACCATTGGCACACAGTGTTTCCATTGTCTTTAGACCTCAGATGAAACAGGGATTTAAAGAGTCCCATTTTGCAACTGGGTGGCTAAAATCCTAGTCCTTTAGACTGCCAGACTGAGAAGGGCAATGGATTTCCATTAGAGGAGCTGAACATGCCCTGCGTTCAGTTGGCTCTTTGACATTTGAAGTCTGGGCAGACTGGAAGGTCCCATTTGCCAAGGAGCAATTACTTCTGCAGTAATTAGGTCTGAAATCATGTTGCCTCTTTGAATCAAAAGCAGTTATCTGCACAAGATAACATTCAACCAGTTCAGACACAGAAGAGTGTAAATAAACAACCAATGTTTCTTCAAACCAAGCACAGCACTGAATTTCATAGCAGATAAAGATTTTTAGAGTATTAAACATTATAAGACTATAATCACAAGGCTACCAAAGAGATTTATTAATTAAAGCCAAAACCTGGAAACATACACTGAAGTTATTATTTATATTGTAACAGAAAAGGAACAGAGGGACAAAGGGGCGGGGAGAAGAAATTTTAAATGGTAAACTGAAAAGCAAAATCATAAAAATTTAGATATACCAAGGATTCTAAAGATCAACTAGTTTAATTCTTGTTTTACACAAAATAATAACAACAGTGATAGGCAACCCTAGTGAGCATTTACTATGTCTTAAGCACTTTATATATGTTATTTCATTTAATCCTAAGAAAGGCTGTGGTCGATTTAATTATTGTTCTTGGGTCTTCACTCCCTCCTTCCTTCTGCTAGCGAACCTTAAGTGCACTGCAGTGGGGAAAGTACATTTCTCCCCCTCATCCCCCACTGATATTGGGCTTGGCCATGTCTTGCTTTGACTAATGTTTTGTTAGCACATGTAACACAAGTAGAGGAATTATGTGTATTTGTATGATTGGACTTGTCATCTTGCATTCTTGATATCCTTGCTGATCCAAGGAAAATTTTAAAACATATGGAACAAACCTAAACTCAACCTGAAGCCTAGAGCCAAAACCGACTAATGAGTATTCTGAAACAAACCTGCAGACCCATGAGCTAGGAAAATTAATGCTGTGGTAAGCCACTGAGTTCAGGGCAGATTCATAAGTGGCATTATTTTGGCCACAGCTGACTAATTTGGAGGCCTAGACAAAGAGAAAGAGTTTGTGCTCATCGTCAGAACAGTTCAAAAGAATTATATTCCCAGTTTTTCCCAGTCTACCTATTTGTCTCAATTTAGATACCTTGACTCTAACCTGTGCTCATTGCTGGAAGTTAAGGATTTTATTTGGAAAGAGATCTCCAAGGAACTCACAGAAATTTTGATTACCAAAGAACTAAAGACTTTGTCCCTCTCCCTTTTGGGGAGTGGGGGGTGGGGACAGTTGCTCTGTGTGAGATGTAAAGACAACCAGACATCTACTGTGTGACTCAAGCAACACATCAGCTTTAGGATGACAAGAACAAAGCAGATCAATAAAAGTTTTTCATTCAAAATGGACCATCAACTCTCAGGACCAGAAATATACAAATTTCTGGTATTAACTGGTAGGTGTTTGTTGAGTGCTTATGCAATAGTAAGCTGAGGGTAAAGGTGGCAAGTCAGGAGTGGGTACTTGGGAGCAGCTAAAAATAACAGTATGAGGAAGATCTTCCCTTGAGAAATTTTATCACCATTAAAAAGAGACTCTCAGAGGTTCAAATTCATTGTTTCAAATCCCAAAACATTCACAACTGCAAGGAAATTCATATTTTGCTTAAAAAATAAATTTTAATATGCTAACAAACTAAAACATATGCCCACACACACACTAGATGAAACCTACAGCAAATATCAACATAATGGTGAAAATTTTGAAGCTTTAAGTTTAAAATTAGAAATAGGACAAACTGAGACTCTTGATTCCGGGGAAACAAACTGAAGGTTGCCAAAGGGGAGGTCAGTGGGGGGAGATGGGGTAACTAACTGGGTAATGGGCATTAAAGAGGGCATGTGATATGATGAACACTGGGTGTTATACTGAGCTAATGAACCATTGAACATTATATCAAAAAATGATGATGTATTATACCCTGGCTAATTGAATTTAAATAAATTTTTTTTAAATTAAAAAAATTAAAAAATGAAAAGAAGTAGGAGAAAGAAGGCTAATACCACCACTTCTGTTCACATTATACAAGTTCTCTGAAACAGTAAAATAAGAAAGAAAAAAGAAGTCAAAAGTATGAGAAATGGAAAGGAAAAAAATCAACAACCATCATTATTCACAAAATACATGATTATGTATATATAGAAACCTCAAAAGATTATACAAAGTATTAGAACTATCCAGGGATTTTAACAAGATAGCTAATTAATTAATATTAATCAATATTAAAAAGTCAATTATACTTTCATATCCCAGGAACAGACATTTAGAATATATAATTTTTTTAACATTTCATTTAAAAGTCAACAATTTAGGGGCTCCTGCGTGGCTCAGTGGGTTAAAGCCTCTGACTTCAGCTCAGGTTCTGGGATAGAGCCCCACATCGGGCTCTCTGCTTGGCGGGGAGCCTGCTTCCCTTCCTCTCTCTCTGCCTGCTTCTCTGCCTACTTGTGATCTCTGTCAAATAAATAAATAAATAAAATCTTTAAAAAAAAAAAAAAGTCAACAATTTAGGGGCGCCTGGATGGCTCAGTGGGTTAAGCCTCTGCCTTCAGCTCCAGTCATGATCTCAGGGTTCTGGGATTGAGCCCCGTATCAGGCTCTCCACTCAGCAGGGACCCTGCTTCCCCCTCTCTCTCTATCTGCCTCTCTGCCTACTTGTGATCTCTCTCTCTCTGTGTGTCAAATAAATAAATAAAATCTTAAAAAAATAAATAAAAAACATTTATTTTTTTAAAAAGATAAAAAAATAAAATAAAATTCAACAATTTAAAAAAGGAATAGATTTAACAAAAGCTTTGTAAGATCACTGAGAATAAAAGTGAATACTTTAGGGCGCCTGGGTGGCTCAGTGGGTTGAGCCGCTGCCTTCGGCTCAGGTCGTGATCTCAGAGTCCTGGGATCGAGTCCCGCATCGGGCTCTCTGCTCAGCAGAGAGCCTGCTTCCCTCTCTCTCTCTCTGGCTGCCTCTCCATCTACTTGTGATTTCTCTCTGTCAAATTAATAAATAAATGAAATCTTTAAAAAAAAAAAAAAAAAAAAAAAAAAAGTGAATACTTTACTGTAAGGCATAAAATATAAATAAATGAGAGATATACCACTTTTATGGGTTATATAAACATGTAAGTATTGCAACCACATCATTACTAACATGTTCTATATATCCAATTTAGTTCCATTAACAGTCCAATGAGGTTTTATAAGTCATTAAAAGCTATTTTCAAAATCACATGTAGAATAATGGATGAAGAAAGATGGATAGTTATGTGACAAATCAAAATAGTAAAATGTTCACTGTAGCATCTAAGTAGTGGGTTCAGTGGTGTTAGCTTATTATACAATTCTTTCAACTTCTTTTCATTTTTGAAACTTTTCATTTTGAAATACTGAGGAAAAAATCACATGAAAAGTCCAAGGACTAGAATAGGACAGACACTCCTAAAAAGGAAAAGCCAGCTGTTTTACCATATAGGAAAAGTTCGAATACAAGTTATAACAATTAAGAGAGGGTGGCATTGGTTTGAGAACAGAAAAATGAAAAAATGAAATATAATAGAGTGTGGGCATTTGTGAAAACTTGATTTGTGGCAGATCTGATACTACAGACCTTGGGGAAGGGATAGACCACTCAATAAATCATACTAGGAAAATAAGCTATACATATTAAAAATAATAAAAATATTAGAGACAAAGCTTTAAAACTTAGGAAAAAAGGTAAATGTATCTTCTAAATATCTTTGTAAAAGGGAAAGGTTTTTTTGATGACAAAAAAACATAACCCATAAAGGAAAAGATCAGTGTAATATATTGTAAGATAAATTTTATTACATTAAAATTAAAAACTACTGTTCAACAAAAGATGGCATAAAGAGAGCAAAAGACTGAGGTGCCTGGCTGGCTCGGTTGGAAAAGCATGCAACTCTTGATCTCAGGGTCATGAGTTTAAGCCTCATGTAGGGTAGAGAGATTACTTAAATAAATAAAATTTTAAAAGAAGAGAGAGTAAACGATTCTACAATCTGGAAATAGATTACTTTTCAACTCACATACTTTTCAACTCCTATAACTCAGTAAAAATTAATATCCATATTTTATAAATAAATTTTATAAATCTTTGAGGAAAATGAAAAACAACTTTATAGAAAAAAATGGACAGATACAGGCATCTCACAGATGAAAAAGTACAAATAGACCATATATATGTTAAAACATGTTCAAATCATTAGTTATAGAGGAAATACAAGTTAATGCCATATGAAATGTTTTAATTGGGCAATATGTATATGAATGTTTATTTTATTGATGTTTTTAAACTGTACACATATATGCTATTTTCTATATGATATAATTTACCATACATGTCTCTTAGACAAATATATTATATATATAGGTCTTAAACAAAAATTTTAAGTGCAAAAGGATGCTGAAAAGCCTATAGGGAAGTAAAAATCTAAAAATCTCAATAAGATGGAAAGAGATAAGCAAACTCCCTTAGAAATCTTAACATTTCAGTGTCCTTCAACTTCAGCAGAAATAAACCAAAACAAAGGTGATACGGGCTTATAATGTCCCTTAGAAAATTTCCTAAACTTTCCATAAAGTATAATCTAGTAGCTTAAAAACCACATAGGAGTTGATGAAGCCTTATTTATTAATTGTGGTTAAGTATCTCTTTCTGTCCTAGGAAAGAGAGCAAAAGATGAAAACTATGACCAAATATCTGCTGTTTTCCTGCCTTTCCTCTTTTCTTCCTCCTTTTGTCCCTCCCTCCTTCCATTCCTTCCTTCCTTCCTTTTCCTTCTCTCATTCCTTCCATCCTTTTTGTCTCCTTCTGCATTTGTTTTCTATTACTGCAGAACAAATTACAAAAAAAAAAAAAAAAAAAAAATTAGCAGCTTAAAACAAAACAAAACAGGGGTGCTCAGGTGGCTCAGTTTGTTAAAGCATCTGCCCTCAGTTCCAGTCATGATCCCAGGGTCCTGGAATTGAGCCCCACATAGAGCTCCCTGCTCAGCAAGGAATGTGTTTCTCCTTCTCCCTCTGTCCCTCCCCCGACTCGTGCTTGCTCGCTCTCTCACTCTCTCTCTCTAATAAATAAAAAAATTAATTATTTCACAGTTTCTGTGAGTCAGAAGTTGGGTCACAGATTAACTACATATTCTGCTCAGGGTCTCACCAGGCTGAAAACAGGTGTGGTCAGGGCTGTGATCTCAACTGTGACTAAAGAGCCTCTTCCAAGCTCATTCAGGTTTTTGGCCAAATTCAGTTCCTTGTGGTTGTAGGACTGAAATCCCAGTATTCTTGCTGAGTTTTGGCTGGGGGGGGGGGGCACTGTCAGTTCCTAAAGGCTGCCCTCAGGTTCCAACTACAAGGTCCTCCTGCAACATGTAGCCTACTTCTTCAAAGTCAGCAGATAAATCTTTCTCATGCTTCAGATCTCTCTTAACTTGTTTTATGGGTTCACCTGGTTAGGTTAGGACCTCTTAGGGTAATCTCTGTTTTGATTTACAGAAATTCAACTGACTAGAGACTTTAATTACAGCTGGAAACCACAAATTATTTAAGATGTCTGAAACAGAGTGACAGGTGGCAAGTGGGAGAAAGCTAAAGATATAGAGGCTAAGTCACACAGGACTTTTTATGCCATATAGGGAATGTGGCCGTTGTCCTAGCAACAGTTAGAAACCACTGAAGGAGTGAAGGTTTTTAAGAACAAAAATGTTAGAATGGAAGGGTCAGATCTGCATTTTAGAAGGATGGCTCTAGAGAGGAGTAAGAAAGATAAAGAGGGCAATTTATGGGGCCCTTGGTGGCACAGTCAGTTGGGCTTCTGACTCTTGGTTTCTGCTCAGGTCAAGATCTCTGGGTCTTGAAATCAAGGCCCATCCCAGACTCCCAAGTCAGTGAGGAGTCTGCTAAAGTTTCTCCTTTTATCCTTCCCTGCACTTGCTCCGTGCACTCTCTCTCTCTCTCTCTTTCTCCCTAAAATAAATAAATAAATCTTTAAAAAAAAAAAAAAAAAAAAAGAGGCAATTTACTTGAACAAGTATTTGTGGGACAAAGGGGGAATATGTAGCAAAAAATAACTCCAGAAGCTATTCCAAAATACCGTGGCATACTCTCAGAAATTCTTTAATCTGAAAAAAAAGTACGTAGCATCTATTCTTTGCCCAGGGATAAAGCTTATAAACCAGGAAAAAAAAATGACCCTCCTCCTCTAGCTTACCACAGATATACACACATGACTTTTGATTAAATAGCTGAAAGACTCAAAAGCAAAAGGCAAAAGAGAATAAAATTTAGGGTAGAAGATTAGCACATCTAAGTC
This sequence comes from Mustela lutreola, assembly GCF_030435805.1. NCBI lineage: Eukaryota > Metazoa > Chordata > Mammalia > Carnivora > Mustelidae > Mustela > Mustela lutreola. Next base: position 79,101,681 of record NC_081297.1, on the reverse strand, counting down.
ATACCACATCTTCATCTATTGTTGCCAGGTAGGGTAAAATTTCATTTTGTCCCTGAAGTCAAAGGGATACAGGAAACGTGGTCAGTAACAAATGTCATTGTATCCACAGGAGATAAATTGTTCAGGAGAAGAACAAACATGCCTGATAGGGAGATTGAGAAAAACTTTTCCCAAGGAACCTCTGTTATTTTAAGTAATACACCAAGCTCGCAAGAGGTAAAAATAGAGGAGTGACCAGTGCACAGCTGGGTTTGCCAAAAAAGGCCTCCTGATGAAGGAAAGAGAGACTATCTCTACAGAGAGAAGGAGCAAATCCTAGTAGTAAATTTATTTCCATACACGGCATTCTATTACTTCTCATTCAATTTGTCAAATCGATTTGTCAAACAAGCAAACAAAATTTGCTTGTTTTGTGATTGGAGCATCCCATGTGTATAATAAATTGCTAACTCCATCTCTTGACTGATTTGTAAATCTTAGTCCTTTTCAGGGATTAACTACTTGCTAAATTCATTTATCAAAATTAAAACTAGGTTTTTCAGAATGCTGCCCTCCAAATCCCAAGAAACTATGGAAGATTAACCTTTCGCAGATCCTTCCAGACTGCAAACCGGTGGGTGGCGTCAATGCAGGTGATTAATAGGAGCCATCTAAGGGCTGGGGGAAAGGCTGACTGACATTTCTCCCAGGTGACAGCATGAGCCATCTCCTGATCAACCTAAGAAAACACACATCCTGATACTCTCCATATTAATGGAACATTTCCAATTCATATTAGAACATCCACAGGAATTCTGTTTTGCCCTAGTCTACCAGAGGTTTTGACAAGTATATCAGGCCTGCTTGACGCTGTAAAGCAGAATTCATTGATTCCCCCTTTTTTTTTTTTTTTGACTCACCCTTTTTTTTTTTTTTTTTTTTTTACCCTTTTTTAATCATTCTAGATAATCAGGAGCAGCAGCAGAATGAAACATCTAGTCCAGAATGAATTAGTCATAGCTCTTCTGGTATGACATTCTGAAGAAAGGACACTGGACATTTTTTTATTCTGTTGATCCCTGGCCCATCCAAATTGTACACAGTCTATGTATTCATCACAGGGAAGCACCCTCCTCTTCTGGCTTCTTTCTCCCTTGTCTATTTACAGCCTGAGGTGCTATCTCGGGGCATTAGAAGCATTTCATCCAAATATCCACATTCACACAAAATGTTCCATCACCTCCCCAGTACAATCCTTGACATTTTCTCTTCCCTCCCTAAGAGGCGCATGCGGCAAACCTGCTTCTTGTGTGTGAAATGGCAGCTGGGCTCCTTAATGGTTCCCTCAGATCCTCTCCCTCCTTTATTCCTCAAAACAAACTCTTTGCCTCAGTTTGGAACAGGCCTGAGGATGCCCTAAATAAAGTGCCATTGAGGCTTTGTTTCCCACTGAAGGGTACAGGTCAGACCCAGATGGAGACATAAAACGGCACGTGTGCCATGAAAGTATTCCCAGATCCCCCTAATTATACTTGACGGAATTGTTCCCTTTGTAGCCTCTAAACCAGTGGTGAGTGACCTTTTCTCTCCCTTGGGGGCTACTAACTTACAGGATAATCACTTGGGTGCAGAGCATACAGGTTATGCTAATTCCATTCATCTCTGTTAAAGCTAGCATTACTGAGCAAGTATGGTGACCATGAACAATGTAAAGTGATGTATATGCATTATTTCCACCAATCTCTACAACTCTGTGAGATATAGTCAAGTACCAATATCCATTTAAACCTGAGGAGACTGAGAGGCACTAGAAGGGTACGTAGCTTGCCCAAAGCCACCCACCTAGTGAGTGGCCAGCCCAGGAGTCAAACCCTGGCCTGCCTGGCCCCAGAGCCTGGGCCTTTTTCTTCACCCAGGTGAACCTCTACAGTCACTTAGTTCTAGAATCACATGGACAGATGAGTCACATGGAAGCAGAATTCAGCATTTCTGCCCCACCTCTCCTGGGGTTTTAATTCCAAGGAAAACATGTTAAAAGCTATTACAGAACAAAGAACAGTGTGGTGGTCCAGCATGGAGGATGAGACAGCTAACTCAGCCTGGAAGACTGAAAAAAACTTCTCAAGACAGGGGAGATTCAAGCTGTAAACGTGATGAAGAATATTCAAGGCAGAAGAATGGAGAATAAGCAATGGTCTAAAGTACTGTGTTAGAGGGGCCATCTGGGCCCTGCAGGCGGTTAAGTGTCTGCCTTCAGCTCAGGCCATGATCTCAGGGTCCTGGGATCAAGCCCCATTCTCAGCAGCGAGTCTGCTTCTCCCTCTTCCTCCCCGTCTGTGAACTCTCTTGCTCTCATTCTCTCTCAAATAAATAAATAAAATATTTTTTTTTTAATTTTTTAAATAGACAAATAAATAAATAAAGTACAGTGTTAGAAGAGGACATATACCAAGAAAGTCAAGAAGCTTGACATGACACCAACAGAGTGGGCAGAAACAGGAGACTAAAAAGGTTAATTTGGGCCTTAACTGCCATGCCAAAAACTTTGGATATTATTTTTTATATATTTTTGGATATTATTTTTTATTATCAGGTAAGGGAGCCCATTGCTCCTAAGCAAAAAAAAAAGTGTTATTCATGCTGACTTTTTACTTCAAGGAATATTAGCCAAGTGGAAGTAAGGCTAATGGAATAGCGTAGAGAGAAACTAGAAGCAATAGAACCTGTGTGGAGGCCAGGACAACAGGGAAAATGAGGTATACAGAAAGACAGACCAGGGGGTGCTCAGGTGGTTCAGTTGGTTAAGTGACTGCCTTCAGCTCAGGTCATGATCCCAGAGTCCTGGGATTGAGCCCCAAGTTGGGCCTCCCTGCTCAGTGAGGAGTCTGCTTCTCCCTCTCTGCTGCTCTCTCTTTCAAATAAAAATAAAAATAAAATCTTTAAAAAGAAAGAAAGCATGCCAGACCAGTGGCAGCACCAGTGGAAAAGAAAGGCCAGCCCAAGATACATTTTAAAATTTCTCCACATTAGATACCATCATCTTTTATACTATATACTTACTTAATGATTTTTGTATTCTGTCTCCCGCTGAATTATAAGTCCCATGAGATCCAAGATTTTTGCTGATCCCTAGTGCCTAGGACACTATCCCACAGAACCTCCACAAGTAGATTTAGAATCAATGAAGTAAATTTAAAAGACTTTAAGAATTGGCTGGATTTCATAGATGAGAGTGTTAGATGATCCAAATATCTAGTTTGGAAAACTAAATGGATGGTGACGGAGATCCAGAACTCACCAGACAGAACCATTTCGAAGTGCTGGCAGAATTCTGGATTGATGTATGTTGCAGGCCATTTAAAGTTGGGGACTGGATTGCAAGAGAAGAGTTGAGACTAGTTTGAGAGAGTCTGGAGGCATCTGCACAGAGTTAGGTGCCAAAGCTATGGAAATTGATAAAACCAGGCAGAGCCTATGAGGCAGGAGAATAGAGGAGGGGAGCAAGGAAGCCATAAGCAACCATGAAATTTAAGAGCTAGGAGAAGGCAGTCAAAGAAACAAAGAAGAAAGAGTGAAAAAAATCAAGAGAACTGGAAGGAAAGGTGTTCCTGGAAAAACGAAAAGAGAGCCCAGGAAAGCAGAGCCTGGCACATTTGGGAATGATCAGTTGTGCCCTTAGCTATAAAAATAGCATGGAAGATGGGCCACTTGTCTCTGACCATCAGAACCTCTAGAGAGAAGAGCTGGAGACACAGAGGCAGGGACTGAAAGTAAACTGTTGACACAGAGGAGGTAGAAGTGGGCCTACCAGGAACTCATGGACCCCTTTGTGCACCTTAGAGGAAGGCAGAACTTCTAGACAGAAGCAACCTTGCATCAGGACGCATGGAACAGAGGGAGAGCACCCCCTCCCACGTGCCCCACACCAGAACACAAGGACCAATGGAAAAGTCCATCTAAGGTAAAGGAGAAAAGCTCACCAGTGTGGTACATTCAAGATGCAGAAAGAATATGCCTCAGAGTTTAGGAAGCACAGCAAAGGTTTGAAACGGACAATAAAATGTACTAAGGACATAAAATGATGATCTCATCTGTTCTGATACTGGTGCCACAAATTGTGCAGGTGTATAATTTTCTTCCATCAGTGTTCAGAAGCTCAGCAAAAGAAAGGAGATGGCTATCTTCATCTTAAAATGTTTTAGAAAATTACAAAATGCTTCACTACCCATTTTAAAAATTGACATCAATCACAAAAATCTAGACTCTAGGAAACTACAGGAAAAGTAACTTAGTTTCCTCAACAAATAAACTGCAAGTTGAAAAAGAAAGAGAAAGCTGGGAATGTGTACAGTAAAAAAAAATAATATGAGGGAAAAAATCAACCAGTTACAGTGTATGTACTTTACCTGACTACAGATTCCAAAAGACAAATTTTAAATAATATTTAAAAATTTACATGGTAGAGGCATTGGAAATTTGAACATTAACTGGATTTTTTAATATTAAGGAATTGTTAACATTTTTGGAGTAATATTGGCACTTTTTTGCTTTAGAGTCCTCATGTATGAGCGATACATACAGACATACTTACAGATGAACTTGTTACAGAACTAGAGCTTGCTTCAAAATAATTTGAAAAGCAAGGAAATGGGTGGGAAATAGGTAAAATAAGAGCGACCTTTGCAGCTGGAAAATAGGTACATAGGGATTCATTATACTATTCTGTGCCCTTTCAAACTGTTTTCCATTTTTCTACAATAGGTTTTGTCTAATTCTGTGACAAAGCTCTATTCAGTGAAAAATAGAAAAAACTGCATTACTTCGAATGATGGCCAGTTAAGGAAGATACAGATAAGGGAGGGAGGACATGTAAGGCAGAAAGGGGCAGAGAAATCAAACAGATTGAAACACAGAGAAATAAAAGCATAAATATAAACAGAAAAAAGAGGAAGCAACCAGAGTGAAGGACAGACTTGTGTAATGACATTACCACCTTGTGGTCTCTTAGGATATTGCCCCCAAACAGGCAAACCGTGATGTTTTTTCACACCTGTAGGCATTTGTGGGGTTATCAAGTCTACCCTTGAACCAGGTATAACTCAGTTAAAGCCCATTCCTAAGCTTCAGTCCGGAGGTCTCTCACTTGTGACTTAAACTTTCTGGACTCTTCTAAAGTTTTTAGATTGTACCTCCACTCATTGTCACAGATCCCTACATTTCCTAAGCTTTATTGTCAGAAATTTCCCTTTATATATTCATGGTTAAGTCCTAATTTGGTATTTCAGGACATTATGAACAGATAGACCCTTATTCACTTGATCCAAACCCCTAATGATTTAATTTAAAAAAAAAAAAAAAAAAAAAGCTTTACCGAGGTATAACTGATATACAAAAAACTGGACATATTTAATATATGCCATCTGATGAGTTTGGAGATATGCACACTCCCGTTAAGACCATCACCACAATCAAGGTAATAAACATTCATTGTCTCCATTTATATCATCTTTTCATCATCTTATCTCCAGCCTGACTAATCTTAATATTTTTTTAATGGTTTTATTATTTGACAGAGCAGAAGCAGGTGGCTCAGCAGGCAGAGCGAGAGGGAGAAGCAGGCTGCCCCCTGAGCAGGAAGCCCAACGCAGGACTCTATCCCAGGACTCTGGGATTATGACCTAAACTGAAGCCAGACACGTAACTGGCTGAGCCCCCCGGGCACCCCCCTAATTTCTAACTCTTCTTTGAGCTTCCTTCTCCCCTTTCTCCCCTTTCTCTAACCCTTCCCAACCCCACAGAAGTCATTCTTCTTGCAGTGCATGACAAAGCAGCATAGTGTATGCTACAGTATGGGCGGGGGTGGGGTGGGGGGTGGACAAAGAAAACGGTTAAGAACCGGAAGGATTCTAAAGCTAAAATGGCCCCACCATTCAGCCCGGCGACCCAGACCAGACCACTCCACCTCCCTCACCCTCAACAGCCCAAATAGCCCAAATCCTCTATCACCTGTGTTACATTCTTTTTTTTTAATTGAGCAATAGTAAGGTTTACTGAAGAACAGCACAAACTTCCCTAAGAGGGAGAGGACCCCAGAGGGCTGCCCCACCCGCGTGAACTGTTCAGTCAACCCACCTCCCGCGCAATGCTCCCTGCGTGAGGCGGCGTGTGGAACGCGCTAGAAGCCCGGGAGCCTCTCTGCCTCGAGTCCGCTGCCTCTCCCGCCGACCCTCCCGCTGCGTCCAGCTGCTGCTCGGAAACAGATCTAACCATGTGACTCTGTTTCATAGTTTCCAACGCACCTCAACACCCGCCAGAAAAGAACCCCAAATACTGACAGCCAACCTCGGCCAACCTGCACAACCCAACTGCTACTAGCGCTCTTCTCCCAACTTACGGCCTCCGCAGCCATCCCAGCCTCCTTGGGGTTCCCAACAAGCCCCTCTGCGCTTCGCACTTCCTTGCCTTGGCACCTGTTGTTACCCCTTTCCAAAACGCCTGATCTTGATTTGTCCTAACTCCAACACCGAGTTAACACTCACACCTAACCTCACTTTCCCAGCTGAGGATTCCCAGATACCTCATTCACACTATCGCTCCGTTTAAAGAGTTTTATTTATTTGAGACAGAGAGAGAGAGAGAGAGAACACAAGCAGGGGGAGCAGCAGGCAGAGGGAGAAGCAGCATCACCGCCGGGGCAGGGAGCCCAATGGAGGACTCGATCCCAGGACCCCAGAATCAGGACCCGAGTGGAAGGCAGACCCTTAACCATCTAAGCCACCCAGGCTTACCCCCCCACCACCACCACCACCATTACTCTTAACTCACAGCATCGTAAGAACGTGATTTGGCGTCTCTCTCAACCCCTGCCTTCAGGCCCCCTTAAACTCAAATGTAAGGTCACCTGAACAGTGCCACGCAGCTGAACCTCCTGACCCACAAGGGGGTATGTTCCAGGACCCCCGCGGGTACCAGAAACCACAGCTACTATTTTTTTTTTCCTATGTATACATAACTCTGATAAAGTTTAACTTATAAATTCGGTGCAGTAAGAAGTTAACAATAGCTAATAATAAAAGTGCAATTACCACGACATATTGTAAAGAAAGTTAGGCGAACCTCTCTGTCTCTCTGCAATTTCTTACTATGAGGTACTCACCGGTCTTCCCGCGGTGACGTGAGAAGATGAGATGCCTACCAGAGCAGATGAAGTGGGGGACGCCGCTATTAGGATGTAGTGTTACGTACTATTGCCTTTCTGCCCATTTGTCAGAAGGAAGATCACCTGTTCCAGGCCTGCGGTTGACCCGGGGTAACTGAAACCACGGACGGCGAAACTGCGGGTGATGGGGGATTACTGGATTTACTTAAGCTTTCCCAGAATTTGGCCCAGAGCCGGGGAAGGCGTGCCTATACGCAGTGAAGACAGGGCTGCCTTCTCCCCTGCAGCTGTTTGTGGGAATTTAATCTCCAAAATGCAGGGGTTGAGAAACAGAGTGGGTGGCCAAAGCTTTAATGAGAGAAAGAAGATACCATTTGGGACTTATTGGATTTGGCTGTTTTTTAAGTAATCAGCCAGTGTTGCAAGGATCTTCAAATTTCAGGTAGGAGTAAATGCACATTGGGGAGCCTGGGTGACTCAGTCGGTTAAGCGTCCCACTCGGTTTGGCTCAGGTCATGATCATAGGCCCTTAGGCTCTGGCTCCGTACTCACTAAAGTCCGCTTGAGATTTTTTTTCTCACTCCTTCCTCCTACTCTGCTCCTCCCCCTGCCCGCCCTTGTGCTCACTCTCTCTTTCCCGCTCAAGTAAATAAATAAATAAAACATTTTTTTTAATTATGTACATCATTAGACCCAGAATTCTACTTGTAAGGATTGCAATTGATAATGTACACAAAGATTTAGGCATAAGGATGTTTGTCCCATCACTATTAATGAAGTTTTTGTTGTTGTCGTTGTTGTTGTTGTTTTAAATCTAGGAACCCAAAATACCCAGAATAGGAACTTAGCAAAGCAAATTGTGGAATGGAATTCTAGGCAGCCATTAAAAATGATATAGTATGAAACTGAAAATTATTCTCCTAAAAAGCAAAAAACAGATTCCGGTTATAAAACAGACATGGTCAGTTGTAGTGTGTGTGTGTCTGTGTGTCTGTGTCTTTCTTTCTGTGTTCATTCCTATGATGGACTAATGTAATAGATTCATGTACATATATACACCTATAAACAAACACAAGATAGCCATGCATAATGGAAGTTTAGAAAATATATATATCAAAATGAGAATAGGTTTTTAAATAATTTGTTGGCTTCTCTATTTTCTGATTTTCTCCAGCCAACAGGTATTGTCTTTATAATAAGGGGAAAAATAAAGTGGTGTGTTTTTGTAAAAGAAGAGGAGGAAAGGAAAGGAGGCTGAGTCCCCGAAGCTATCATGAAAGCGGAACAGATAGAGCTGGCCTGAATTTAAAAGAGCATCTGAATCTCAATAACAGGAAGACCTATGGAATTTTACAGAAGGTTAAGCCAAGTGGTCGTATGTGCTGTAGTGTCAAATATTCAGATCAATATGTACTTGAGGTCAGTGTCAGTGGGTGGAAATGATCTGGAGAGGAGGGAGCTAGAGGGATAAGGTGATGTGTGTCAATATTAGGGGTCAGACTATTCACATAACCTTTCTTTCCTTGGTTGCAACAGCCCTTCTCCTACCCCATACTGTGGCCCCATCCTTACTATAGGGACTTGGAGAATACTAGAAACTTACATTTGTCCTTGGAGAACAGGAAGGGTCTCCATGGAATTAGTGCAAGAAGAGTACCTCGGCCATGTACCTGCCCAGTATATCCTGATCTGCTTCACTAGACTTGGGTTTCCCTCTCCTAATCAGAGGTGAATGGACAGATTCTTGCTAAGTGCTTGGAAACTTATCTAAGTTTAGGTTTCACCAAATATTTTGCACTGGTTGATTTACAAAGAAAACCAATAAAGAACTCTCTGCTCTCATTAGAATAGATATCACATATTCATTTTTAAAACCCTTTTGTTCTGACAAAAAAATAAAAATAAAAAACCATGGTAGAAGAAAGAGGAGGTTGGATATTATAATGGTTTGTTTTATGTGTTAACTTGACTGAGCCAAGAGATGCCCAGATAGCTGGTTAACAGTATGTCTGGGTGTGCCTGTGAGGGTGTTTCCAGGAGAGATTAGGATCTGAATTGGTAGACTGAGTAAAGCAGATGGGTGAGCATCATTCAATCTGTTGAGGGGCTGAATGGAACAAAAAAGGCAGAAGAAGGGAAGATATGGTATCTCACAGTTTGAGCTGGGCCCTCAGTCTTTCACTGCCCTTGATTCTCTTGGTTCTTCGGATTCAGAGTGGAACCTACACCATTGGCTCTCAGGCCTTTAAACTACACCAGCTCTCCTGGGTCTCCAGCTTGCAGATGGAAGATCATGGGACTTCTCAGCCTCCATAATCATGTAAGCCAATACATTATTTTATATATATTTCTTATTGGTTCTGTTTCTCCAGCTAACTCATACAAAGGTAAAGAAGTGGAGATGGCAAGAGTAAACTGATCTTTCAAGAACTTTGGCTATGAAGTTAAATATAGAAGTGTGCTGGTACAGGGGGGTAGTTACTTATTGTTATTTTGTTTCTCTGTTTTAAGATAAGAAACTTCAGTATTCTCATGTCCTGTGAGGAAAGCTATTAAAGGGGAAATACTGAACATAAAGGAGAGGACACAGAGGGAGGCATTGGTATTGAACGAGATAAAGGGCATTAAAGCATCTCTACTTCTAAAGCTGCAGAAAAGCAGATGAGGAGGATACATAATCCTTGTAGTTTTGAAGATGTGATACGATGGGACTTTTTGATTCTTTGTTAAATTGGAGGCAAGATCAACTGTTAGAGAGAGAGGGAGGTGCAGGGTGAAATAGTGGTTTTTAGGAACATGATATATTTTTGGAAGAACCACCACAAATAATGCCTTCTTGGAAAAGACATGTCCCAGGAGGTGTCCTCTGGGAAGCAGACACAGAGACTGAGTTGGGAGTACAAAGGATCACTGGAAAGTAACACCTATGAAAGAGGACTTAGGCCATCCCAAAAGTTCAGGGTTGTTCTGTTTTGTTGGTTGGACATTCAAAAGCAGCAGATCCAACTTGGTAGGTAGGAATTCATGCTATTAAGCCCATGCATAGCCTCCATCACTGCTAATATGGCCACTTCATGTGCCTATCATGCTAGCCTCCAGTGGACACTGGTAAAGGCTGGCTAATGTCAATGGCCAAGGTATTTTTGTCTACTTGGTTGATTAGAGCCTCTGTGATAATGGATTCTCTGTGGGGCATGTTAATGGTTGACAGATTTTGCACTTTTGTCCACTCCCATATATTCATCTATATGTCTCTATCTCAGATCTTGTCACTGATGTCTCAACCTTTATGCATCTCTGACCAGCTTGTCACTGCTTACAAATCCTTATATAGCGTAACTTCCTTCCACCCAAAGTGGTTAGTCTATTGTACCATACAGTACTCTGTCCACTGGGAATGTTTTCTTTCACCACTATATTTTTCAAGACCACCCTCAGGGGTTACCCTGAGTGGAGCAGTAATTCAGTTCCTGTCCACATCCAGTTTACATCTACATATCAAGCCAACTAGTCTATCAGTCAAGTTGAGGCTCGTTCTTCCTTCAGCTGGTCAGACAGGACCTCCCATATGACCATAGGTATGAGTTGGAAGAGGGACAGTAGTGCAAATATGATGACATAGGGGATAGGTTATCTTCTCAATCAATCTGCTTATATCTTTTGGTACTGCTCATATTTTGCCCCGGATGTATTATTGTTGTTAAAAACCAAGCTCGTGCTTTGGAGCCAAAATATAACACAAAGAGTGTAGGATAAAGAGGAATAATTGCTTTGTTACTTTTCTAGGCAAAGTAGGCTACCGCAGCTATGGCCTTCAAAAACTGCAAGCCCTGCGGAAAGCCATACACTTTCTGCAAGAGCCAACTGGACAATTAGAGACATGACAGGGCCTACCATTTCTGCAACATCTAGATCTTTAAGAGTAGGACTAATCTCCACTGTCTTCCTCAGGATGCAATAATTTTTTTTATTTTATTGGCTTGGGTGGGGGCAGTTCTTCCACATGGCCTTCCCCACTATGACTAACATTTCTTCATAGGTCAACGATCCAATATGGAAGGTACTCCAACTTCCAAATATCTCAATTCCAAGTTTTCAGTGGGTACTGGGAAAATTACCACCAAAAAGTTGTATGAACCCAGTGTATCCAGTACAGCCAGACTTTGACAAGGACTCCACTTAGGGCCTGATTTCTACATGTCCCCCCTCTAATGGGGGAACCATCATGATATTTTTGTTTCCAGTTATTAATCTGTGTTCAACAGACCTCAGATTTTCCAGGAAAATTCTCTTTCTCAAGTGTACAGTCTCAGTGGAGGTCCCTTTAAATAAGGACAAGTCATTACAGTTTTATTTAACTATGGTGTTGCACTTATGACCCTCCTGAGGATCAGGCCAACTCTTTTGTAAATGGATTTCAAATTTGAAACTCCTTCCTAACAATTGGACAGGAGATTTTTATTAGCAAAACTGCCCTCAGGCTCATCCAGTTTTGCTCTTATTAACATATAATATGCTCATCTCTTTGCCCCAGGAGATGCTATTTTCTATTAACCATCTCCACCGGACCCAATCCTTAGGTGTGTAGGGCTCTGAGTAAATGTTTTATAGAGCCCAGTCTGTATTTAAATTAGATTTAAATGTATCACAAAATCCATGAGCCCATGTCTAGTGACTTATCAATGAAGATTTAACACAATGGCTAGAGAAGAGGTAATTATATTTTGTTTTTCTGCTCTATCAGTGCACATAAGATTCTTTGTAGTGTCCAGAAACCATCTCTTTTGTGTTTAGGTTTAGGAACAATCTCTTAATCTTTATTCTCAAATTCACCATTTCTGGCTAATTTCAGATCTTCTACTGTTAAAAAAAATTGCAACACAGTTATTAATCAGTGTGATGGCTCTGCAGAGTACTTTGAAACAATAAAGATCTTCTTGTCTCTGCCTGCAGTTCCTTTATACCATTTATTTAATGCCAGTTACGTCATTACTTGTGATTTTGCATCATCCTTTGTTGTTGCCATGAATACTGGCTTCCAGTGACTCCCTCAAAGTTATTCCTGTCCTTTATTGATGATAACTGGAAATGTGAGTCTTACCCAGACTATGAAAAAAAAATGTGACCAAAAATGTGTTAAATTTACCATTTGTGGTTTTATAGCAAAAATGTAGAACAATGAAAAAAAAGATAGAACAATGTATCTTCCAACCATGGTTTCTCTTGAACTCTTTAAGCCCTACCACTACATTCCAAAAATATAGTCCCTTTTTATTTGACATCACTGTCTTCCACAGACCACCACCAGCAGGAGAATAGATGAGGAACCCATAGGAGTGAGGTGAATGGTCTTAATTGCAAAAGGATTGTCTGTCTTTCATCTGGCATGGCTCAGTTGTGATCCATGTTAAGAGGCAAAAGAAGACATCAGTCAGAAGGACTCTTTGTTACCACAGAGCAGTAGTCTTGAAAACCCTCAAAAAAGGTAGTGCCATCACCCCAGGAAGCCTTTCTGAGCTAAAGGAGAGAGTGGAGTGACCACTCTGGGTACTAGCAGGAGAAGGACTAGCAGAGTAAATGATGCCTAAAATCATGCCAACTGCCCTTGGGTGCTGTAGAAGAGAGCTGGTACCATGGCCAAAACATATACAGGTGAGAGCAATGCATGGGCCTATGTGTGGTTCAATCCCAAGAATCAGCAGTAGACTATTGGTAGGCTAGAATCTTAAACTCATTCTGGTACTACAGGAGTCACTACAAAAGCAGAATGTCAGAACTATTTAGGTAGTAATCTTAATGATCTGTTGATATGCTAGCAGTGGCTGGTACTAGCTTATGAGAGCCAACACTAACATCTCTCCCCAGCTTTGCATTCAGTGACACCATGGCTGTAGCCTGAAATTGGTCATCATAATATTTACACCTTCAAAACTGGCAAACTTCAGGGGCATTTTTTGTGAGAGAGCTAGTTGTTAAACATTTATCAGCACACTGCTGACATGATCCCATGAGAGAAATACCATGATGAGCAGGAGTGATCTAATTTTCTGGCTGGCCTCTATAACTGAGGCCTGGCCACAGGACTCCAGGACAACCTCAGAAGATGAGTCCCTGGGCTTGTTCAGGAATCTGGTTGACCCCAGATGAAGGGTAGAGGAACAAAGAGCTCTGAAACGAGAAAAATGGGAACTGGAGCCAGTGAAACCTGGTCTAGTCTTGCAATATCCTGCCTGGATGACAATCCCAGTCCCAACTGGGACTAGGCACCAGAGGAAGACTTAAGGTATTCTAAAGCATGGGGCTCATGGCAGGGGCTCTGCTTGCTCATATCTAATGGTGATGGGAAACTCTCATAACTGTCGACTGGTCAGGCTCCCTTGGCTGCTACTTCAGGCTTATTGTTTGCTTTGATAATCATGACCACCTAATTAACCATCACCATCTGTCCTATACACTTAGAAGCACTATCATCCTTGCTATTGCTGAGAGACATTCTGTGATAGCTTTTCCTACCATCAACCCTGGCTTCCAGAGGAAGTCCATTAACTGAACTTCTTGGTGATGTCAGTGACCATTCCTGATGGCACTGATGAGTGGTGTGTCCTCCAAGCCTCCCTGTGAAACAATCTTCTGTTGAGTTTTCTGGCCTCATGTATCCAATTTCAGCATGTACAACTTCCCAAACCTTTAGTACCTTTTTCTAATGTCTACCGTGGTGATTCAGACATTTCAATCTCACTCACTGGGCCACTGCTTTTGGCAACTTCTTGGAATCATCCTAGCAGTGAGTTTGCATCACCCCCTGGAGCCCTCACTAGGAAATTAAATTGCATATCCCAAGAGAATGCCCCCAAATCAGTCAATTCATTATAAGCTGTCATTGAGATGAGCTCTATTACTTGGTTTGCAATCCTTAGTTAACTGGCCTCAGTTTTTCATTATCCAACTGCAGGATGTCAGTGTAATTTACTAACAACAATCCAATTCTATTATCTTCAGATTTATCATTCTGTTATTTCAAACTCCTGAAAGATCACACTGACCAATACATCTTCATCCTCCAGCACACCATCCTATTTCATCAACAGTGAAAGCATTATCAATTCCTTTGCCACTTAAGTACCAGGGTCTGTCTGTGTACCTCCTACTAGGGTGGTGAGTAAACCAGCTCCAAGCTTCTATCTTACTGCTGCTTTCTTGGATAACTCATCACCAACTATTGCAGGTGGGAATTTCTGGAAAACAAATGCCAGGTCAGGAGTCTGAAATGTAAAAGGCTTATTACTGGGGAATAGTATCTGTGAAAGAAAAGAGGAAGAAGCAGGATTTGTCAGGGCAAAATTCCAGAGCATGAGGCAGGCCTGACAGACTCTACTAGATCAGTAGAGATCTAGGAGCTCCAGGGTAAAGACTCCTCACTGGAAGAGTCCTACACAGGGCAGAAATCCTTAGGTCTTTGTACCATTGGCTGGGGGCTGCCCTGAAAGAAATGTGATGTCAGTTTGAATGAGGCACAGCCTAAAGGGGCTAAGAGCTGGAGACTATCAGCTAATCAAACTCCATACAAAGTTTTGTTTGTTTGTTTTTTTAAGATTTTATTTCCTTATTTGACAGATCACAAGTAGGCAGAGAGGCAGGCAGAGAGAGAGACAGAAGCAGGCTCCCCACTGAACAGAGAGCCTGAATCGGGGTTCAATCCCAGGATCCTGACCATGACCTGAGCCAGAGCCAGAGGCTTAACCCACTGAGCCACCCAGAGGCCCCCCTACAAAGTTTTTTCTTGAAGGGAGATCCGAGCAGCACGTTTCCAAATCTGCCACAAATATACAAATATTGGTAAGTTTTTAAGATACTTACCTTGATAGGATAAATATATATGAAAATGTTTGTAATTAAGGTTAGCCATCTTAAGAGTAAAAATAGAATATATAACTTTTAACCCAGCCATAAGTAAATTTTACACATTCAACAGAAAGTTGGAAATAAAACAAAACAGAAGGTACAATAATACATCATATGAAATACTGAGATAGAACTGTTTTAATATTGCATTAAAAGTGTTTTATCTCACCCATTAAAAGAGACTCTCAATGAATTTGATGATAATATGTTGCCTTTAAGAGCCATTCAGAGCAAAAAGACACAGAAAGATTAAACATGAACAATGGAAAAAGATATATACAGGCAAATATGAATCAAAATAAAGCTTGGTAACCTATAGTAGCAGGTTTAATATCTGACAATATATACATATTCTTTTAATATAGATGATGATAGAGATGCAATAGAAATGTCATTCACTGATAAAAGGAACATTAGAACAGTCCAGAGAGCTATCTGGCTCTTCTTACTAAAACAAATATATTCAGTGGTGCCTGGGTGGTTCAGCAGTTAAGTGTCTGCTTTTGACTCAGGTCACGATCCCACGGTCCTGGGCATTGGGCTCCCTGCTCAGCAGGAGGCCTGCTTCTCCTCCCACTCCCCCTGCTTGTGTTCCCTGTCTTGCTGTCTCTCTGTCAAATAAATAAAATATTTTTTAAAAAATAAAAAATAAATATATGTATACTCTATGACCCAGCCATTCTTCTCCTTGGCTATATCCCAGTGAAATTATTACTCATGTTCACTAGTCGGTATATGATGTGGAAGCTCATTATCATATCACTGTTGGTGGTGGCAGAGTTAGAAGCCACCTGGGTATCCATCACTGGGAGAAAGGATAAGTGAAATGGGTTGGGATGAGCACCATGAAGTATTTTGCAGCTGAAAGACACAGTACCTTAGAGGCACATATTCACATAGCTACACAAAATTAGTCTTTAAAATATAGTACTTCCTGTGTGGCTCAGTTGGTTGAACATCCAACTCTTGACTTCGTTTCAGGAATTCACCTTGGAATCGTGAGATTGAATCCCGAGTCGTGCTCCACACTCAGTGTGGACTGTGCTTGGGATTCTTTTTCTCTACCCCCTTCCTGCTTGTGCTCTCCTCTCTCTCTCTCTAAATAAGATAAGTTAATAAATAAATAAAATATAGTAGTTGGTGAAAAAGTACTTGGTGAAAAACAAGAATAAAATCAATAATATCAGTTGTGTGAATTAAAGATAAATGGTCACAAAACTATGGACATATTGTAAAACTACATTCAAATAAAAAGGTATACAATAAAAATGGTTGTTTTATGAAGAGTAGGGGAATAGGAGTAGAGGATATGGATAAAAAGGGAATGAATTTAAAAAATTAAAGGAATGACTAACTAGAAGGGCTTTGTTAGGACCAGGAGTGGTAACACAGATTTAACAGATGAATACAGTTAGCTCAGCCCTCTGCTCTGGAAGCCAAGTGCTCTTCAGGCCCCAGGCTACATTAGAGATTTTGGGACTTTAGAGGCTAGCAGAATTGTGTCATCATGCAGGGCCAGCCCCAGGGGTGGGAGTAGATGAGGCACATGGTTGGGCATAGCCAAGCCTAAAGACTGGTTGGACAGTGGTAGAAGAGAAGGAGTGGCGATCAGTAGTGAAGGATGCCTGGCTGGAGGGTCTGAGGTGACACACCAGTGTCTAGTCTAGGCAACAGTGATAGGTCCAAGTTCTGGAGGTTTTAATGAACTAAAAGAAAAGGTTAGGCAGAACAGAACAAAAAGAGAGAGAGAAAAAAAAAAGAAAAAGGAAGGAAGGAAGGATGGATGGATCAGTCTAGATAAACAGGAGAATGTAACCAACAATCGGCATAATGAAGTTTCACATTTTTGTGGCACATCTTCAGATGATGAATTAGGCACAGACTATGACCATGCAAATAGGCTATTGATATGAAATGAAAATGAAGAACACTAAAATTTGAAGAAGCCAAAGAACTTTCACCTTGAGTTACTGGAAGGGATATTCAAAGTCCAGTTAAGTTTTCTGGGGTGATGGCAGCAGTGAGAAAAAGAGAGGACTGTGGTTCAGGTATTGAATGAAGCCCTTCATGAGTAAAGAGGTGAAACCAGAAGAATAAGAAATAACAGTATGAAGGACAAGTGGAGTATGATGGAACTATGTTTCATGAACTTCACATAGTGCAAGCATTTGTAGGAGAGAAATAGCAGTGAGAGGGTAAGAAAATATACACAGTGCTCTGAGCCCTAGACACACGGCTTAATGGAAGAATGCAGTCTTTGCTTTGGGAACTGTGACTAACTGGTATCCTCAGAAGAAAGGCTAAGAAAGTACCCTGTAAAACAGCTAATATTTACATACTTCCATCCCTTAAACCCCACCTCCAACACACACATACACACAGCTCTCCCCTTACATACTTAGAAAAGTTCTATGATGATCCATGTTCCTACCATCTGTATTAGTTGGCTAAGGCTGCCATAACAAAAATACCATAGACTGGGTGGCTTAAATGATAGACACTTATTTTCTCAGTCTAGAAGCTGGAAGTCCATAATCAAGGTGCCATTTGATTTAGTTTCCAAGAACTCTCTTCCTGGATTGTAAAAGCTGTGTGATCAAGCGGCGTTTCCTCACCTCCATACTTGGGAGAGGGAGGGAGTAAATTCTCTAATGTCTCTTCTTGTAAGGACACTAATCCTATCAAATCAGGGTTCCACCCTTCTGAGCTCCTTTAACCTTATTTTCTTAGAAGCTCCATCCCCAAATATAGCCACTCTAGGGGGTCAGAATTACAACATATCAATTTTAGGGCAACACATTCAGTGCCTAACAATCCAAAAACTAGGTAAAAATGGCCCCTATTCAAAAAAGAACCTACATGATATTTCACAGACCAAGGACTTGACATGAGTGCTCCAAAAGTACCTCCCTGCAGTAGCCAGTGTTCTGATACAGTAGGATTGTCAGCCTGCTTACCTTCTGAAATAGGAATTTTAAGTAGGGAATACAACAAAGGAAAAAAGTGATACGGCAAAATGACAAAATTATATGAAAGACTCCCAATTTTTACGACATCTTTTTCAAAGGTGTTTTGGTTATTGTAATGAGGAAACGAAGCCCATAAAACCCATATCGTCATTGGGAGTTCCTGTCACCTGAACAGGGTCTTTCCACTACCCAACACTTATCTCTAGTTTCTGAATGTCTCTAGTGAGATACTCTTTTTCACAGGGAAAAAGAAAAGCAGAAACTAAATTCCACTCAACCATTACAAAGTCTGGTGCTATTAGCAACCCCCCTTAGCTCCTTCATTTTTTCATTGCGGAAGATAATTTGAGCTGATTTGTCAACACAGAATCAGCTAACACAAGAGGGAAAAAAAATTGCTCCTCTAACCAAGGAAGGAAACTCACACTGGCAAATGTGGTCAACTGGTTACATTTTCTTTCTTGTTTATTTTTCTTAGAATATTGCAAAGCTAAAACTCAGAAATCTTTTTTAACAGGATTGCTTTGGGTTCTTGTTAGGGATGTCACTAAGACAGCCTTTTACAAGGCACCTACACAGCCTTCTGCTTCCATGTGAAAAAAAACTGCTAGAAGCACAATAAAATTTTAAATTCTTTCCAAGTGTTACAAAACTGGGAAAAAAGAGAACAGTTTGAGTTAGATTCTTAAAATGTAGTGAGATTAAAGTGGCAATCCTTTATCAACTAATTATTAATACATGTTTTTATAAGAGACCAAATAAATTTTCAACTATTAAGATTCACAATATAAATAGTTGAGAAAACCAACTAGAGAAATTGCAGTAGAAACGAAGATGTTTGTTTCGTGATCTTGTGTTTAATAATGCAGTTAAAAAAAAAAAAAACTGGTATGTCAAAGAGTAGTGTTTTAGACTGATTCCTCTTTTGTGATGTCCTGGGTAAGGAACAGAGGATGTAATCCAATGCAAATGCCAAATCTTAAGGAAAAGTAAGTCGTTCCCTGCGTAATGAATTATTAATGATGGCCACTTTAAATAATAAAGTCAGTGATGCTTGCCTTGGGTTTTATTGTGAATAAAAGTATTTACACAGTATTATGAGAATAACAATTACAGATTTTGACTGAACTCATGAAAAGGAAAAAAAATCTTGTACTGCTTATCTCAGTTATAGACACACATTTTTAAAAACTATCCTCTGGGTGGGGCTTGAAAAGCTGCTAGCATGCTAGGTTCTAAGAACACTATATTCTGGACACTTCTAAGAAATCAGTAACAGTTAACAAAATATCAACATACTTCTGCAAATTTTGGCTCAACTAAATAAACTAAAACCAAATCACAGAATGATATGGTTTAAAAAAAAAAAAAAAATGGATCTCTGACTTCCAAAATAGTTCAGTGCAGCTTCCCCTGAGAGGTAGCTTCTCAGATCAGGAAAAGTTATTCCAGCCAGTCATTTCCAGGGCTTATCTCTCTCTAAGACCAAACACGGTCTTATATTTTGCTTGACTGGAAATATTTCCTAAGACTTTGATTCATTCATTTAATAAACTAAGTGAGGTCCCATTATGTAAATCTACTCAGGGAAGGGACGCCTGGATGGCTCAGTCGGCTGGCATCTGACACCAGCTCAGGTCATGATCTCCAGGTCCTGGGATCCAGTCCCAACCTGGGCCCTGCCAGGAGTCTGCTTTTCCCTCTGCCCCTGCCCCACCTTATGGAAAAAGCAAAAACATGTGAACTACGTGGCACTAAATATATAGCAAAAAGGACTTTGTTTACAGTATGGGAGCTGAAACAAGAACGCAGAGTGTCAGCTTGTTCAGTCTCAGCTGGGAATGTGCATGTCAGACACTCAAAATTTTTCATCACTCTGCACATGTACATGTCCACAAATGACCATAAAAGAGCTTCAAGAACCAACTTTGGGGTTACAAATAAATTTTGGCAAATAAGCAAATTCATAAATATGGAATCCATAAATAGTGAGGATAGACTATGTTTGGGTGTGTACCACCACACCCTGACGATACAGAATATACCTTCTTCTCAAAAATACATGGGACATTCTCAAAATTGGATCACATATTAAGTCAAACATCAATAATTTCCATCAAGTAGAAATAATACAAACACTTGAAATAAATCAAGATACTAAGAACAAAACCAAATATCTAAGTCCTTCCACCTAGAAATTAAACAACTTTCTATTGAACGAGGAGCAAATTATGCGATTCCTAAAAAACAGTAATTAAAGCACTGCAAGTTATAATATATAGTATTTGCTTGAAGGTAGTATTTAGAGAAAATTTCAGAACATTTAACACCCATACCAATTTAAAGTGTCAATTATATTCCCAAATGAAAAAGCTAAGATTAAAAGGTTCTACACTGAATGGAGGAGTAACTCCTATTGGACCCAGGTTCCCACAGATCATCATAAACTTGAGATATATGAAATTACCTAAAAACACTAGAGAGCAACCAATAGCAAAAAGAAACTAGAGCAGATTTACACTTAGATAAAAGAGAATGAGATGGAGTTGTTAGGGTCCGTGATCAAAGAAGCGAGACTGATACAAAGTGAAAGTCAAGCAAGGCTTTATTTCACCCCAGTATTGAGAATCAAACCAACCGGTCAGGGCTGTCTCTTGCAGAGAGAGCAACGACCCCCAGCCTCACAGACTAGCTTTTATAGAGCAAAGGCCATGTGGTTGAGCCTGGCCAATGAGATTGTCACACACAGAGAAAGTTGCATAGTCATGTTAGGTCACACGCAGGTGGCCAGTTGAATTACAATTTACGCTATAGCAACTGTTTGAACTAGCCTATCACTCTGGTCAGAACTGGCGCCCAAAAAGTGGGGTTTACATTCTTTGGTGGTTAGGGAGACAGTATGTGTGCTTTACTGATTGGATGTCTCCACCTGACCTGACCCGTCCTTGCATTCTGGGCTCTGTTATCTCCACCTGACCTGACCCGTCCTTGTATTTGGGCTCTGTTATCAGGGACTGGTCCACCATATTTTACTGGTTTCCCAGGCTTGCTTCTAAGTAAGGTCCTCTGGGGGCGGGGAGTGGGGGGGTGTGCAGGGTCAGTTTAAGTTTACTGCACAAAACAACAAAATGGCTCTTTAACCGAGATGGAGTCGCTCTGGCTAAGTAGGCCCTTACAGAGTTTCCCATTTTACTAGCATTACACCTGAGGGCAAGCCACAAGCCAGAGGTTTGTGGTGTCACTAAAACCTAGAAAACCTGTAGTCTTACTTTAAGAACAAGAGGACAGAGTTCAAAACAACCTCACAGCTGGAAAAGTATGAAAATTTCAAAAAGACCTAGAAATGGCAGTAAAATCTGCATATATCTACTCGGCCCAAATCTCTGACTGACCTCTGTAATATGCATGTATGAAGCATACTCCAAGCAGCCGAGCCCCCCCCCCAAAAAAAGCGCCCCCCCCCACAAAAATAATAATTAAGCCCTGAAAATTTTAGCTGCCTCTTACCGAAGAGGAACCAGAGTTTGAGGCTTGGGTACAGCCAAGTTATACTATCTGCTAAAACAAACAAAGAAAATCAATACTTTTCAGAGGTTCAAAATAGAGTTGAGTCTCTACAAATCAATCACAATGTCCAGGATACAAATCCAAAACCACCAGACATACAAAGAAACAAGAAAATATGACCCACACTCAAAAGAAACCTTGTCCCCGAGATGACTTGGTTGCTGAAATTATTGGATGAGGATTTTAAAGCCACTTTACAGCTATGCTCAGAGACATAAAGATGACTCTGCACATGATAAATAGGAAATCTCAGGAAAGACACAGAAAGGGGCGCCTGGGTGGCTCAGTGGATTAAGCCTCTGCCTTCGGCTCAGGTCATGATCTCAGGGTCCTGGGATCCAGCCCTGCATCGGGCTCTCTGCTCGGCAGGGAGCCTGCTTCTCCCTCCCTCTCTCTGCCTGCCTCTCTGCCTACTTAAGATCTCTGTCAAATAAATAAATAATCTTAAAAAAAAAAAAAAAAAGGAAAGACACAGAAACTTTAAAAATAATCAAATGAAGAGTTCAGAACTTTTAAAAATAATATCAAAGCAAAGAGGGCAGGGCAGGGGTTGCCTGGGTGGCTCAGTCGTTAAGCATCTGCCTTCAGCTCAGGTCATAATCCCAGGGTCCTGGGATCAAGTCTCCCATCCAGCTCCCTGCTTCTCCCTCTCCCACTCCCCCTGGTGGTGTTCCTGCTCTCGCTGTCTCCCTGTCTGTCAAATAAATAAAATCTTTTTAAAAAAGAAGATAATACCACCAAAATGAAAAAAGTCACTGGACAGGCATAACAGCAGTTTGGAAATGAGATGGGAGAAAGTATCAGCGAAATATGAAGACAGACCAACAGAAATATTCCAAACCTGAGAAAAAGAAGATAGATATTGGGGGGAAAATGAACTGAACATTAGAGACCTATCAAACAGTATCAGTCTTTGGAGACTCACAAAGAGAATGGGTCAGAATATATACCTGAAGAAACAGGGGAAATTCCCCCCAAATTTGATAAAAGATAAATTTACAGATTGAAAAAGGTCAAAACCTAAGCAGGATAATACAAAGGATGCACATTTAAATACATCATAATCAAATCACTGAAAAGCAACTAAAAAGAAAAAAAAAATCTTGAAAACAGAGCCAGAAATGGGGCAGTTGGTTGCTCAGTCAGTTAACTGTCTGCATTTGGCTCTGGTCATGATCCCAGGGTCCTGGGGTCAAGCCCCATGTAGGCTCTCCACTCAGCACAGAATCTGCTTTTCCCTCTTTCTCTGCCTGACGCTCCTCCCCTGCTTGTGCTCTCATTTTATCTCAAATAAATAAACTGAAGGAAGGGATGAAGGAATAAAGAGAGAAAGGAAATGTTAGAAAGTAAAGAAAGGAAGAAAAGAGCCAGGAAAAAAAATAACATACTACATACACAGGAAAAAATGGAGGTGAGAAGACAACTTAGGAAATACAAGTATTGAGGGGTAAATGAGATTCATGTGTGCAGACTTCTCTCAAATAATTCAATTCATGAAAAGAAATAAAGAGAAAATGATAAATATTGAGGGAGTTTCAATAAGGATATATGGCAGTGCACTGAACTATTCTTGAGACTTTTCTGTAAATCTTAAATGATTTCAACATAAAGTCATAAAAGCAGATGGATAAAGAAATATAGATGCATGGGTGTGTTATTTTAGATATATATACATATATCACATATATATATATATAATTTCCTGATTCTGTCAGCTGACAGAATATAGAAGCAGTAACACCCCAGCAAGAATGAGCACACCTGACACCCAGATCTTGGTTTCTAAATCTCATTCTCTATAAAGTCAGGGCTCCTTGGAGAAATAATTGAATTGAGGGTTGGGGAAGAGAAGTTACAAGACTAGCCTGGAAAGCCATATGTTGCCAGAAAACGAAATGCTCAAGAAACGATATGAGCATATTGAAAGGTTACAGCAAACAACTTAGAGGAGCTCTCACTCAATTACCAAACTGGAACAAATTGAGCAACAAAATGACTGTAATATATTAGAGCCTATAGAATTAAGTATCCTTGTGTTCTGATATAGCTGAATAAAATAAGTAAATTGGAGGAAAATAACTCTTCCTACAGTAAAATTCCAATTTTAGAATTAAAACAAAGTAGAAGAGAGAAATAGCATATGAGCAACAGCCAAACATCACAATAACTGCTGCAGGCAAAAACTGATGATGGATGCTAAAATAGCATAAAATCGCATAGTTTCAGAGTATCTCCTCTCACAAGATGCTTATTAATTAAAAGTAGAACATGGGTGGGGCACCTCGGTGGCTCAGTTGATTTAAGCATCTGCCTTCAGCTCAAGTCATGATCCTGAAGGCCTGAGATGAGCCCCGATTCGGCTCCCTGCTCAGCAGGAAGTCTGCTTCTCTCTCTCCCTCTCCCTCTGCCCCCTCCCCTACCCTCCCCTCTCCGCCCTTATGCTCAAGCTCGCACACAGGGACACTAATAAATAAAATCCTAAAAAAAATAAAATGGGGAGACACTTGGCAGACACCACTTTAATCAAATGACTATGGTTAAAACCACTATGACTAGTTAACTATATTAACATTTCATACCTCGTGTGATACAATGAATGAAAAGGGCACATAGACTCTAGTATTCTTAACAAAATATATATCATCAGAGTAAAGAAAAGGGAGAACAAATACGAAATGGGAGAGGCAAGGGAGAACTCTGAAATTGGATTAAAAACTGAAGTGTCAGGGCGCCTGGGTGGCTCAGTGGGTTAAGCCGCTGCCTTCGGCTCAGGTCATGATCCCAGGTCCTGGGATCGAGTCCCACATCGGGCTCTCTGCTCAGCAGAAAGCCTGCTTCCTCCTCTCTCTCTGCCTGCCTCTCTGCCTACTTGTGATCTCTGTCAAATAAATAAATAAAATCTTAAAAAAAAAAAAAAAAACTGAAGTGTCAGTATGTACTTAACAATTTATAAAATGTAGTATTTACATATAAATGTTTCCTTGGTCTGCCAGCTAAAAGGGCCTAGGATGTGATATCGCAGAATTAATAAGTGTACCCAGTTACCAAATTTAAGTTTCTAAGGACCACTAAAAAAAAAAAGTTCCTTGGAAAAAGGGCTGATTCTATGGCTCTGGAAGGATTTACTATAAAGTAAGAAAGTGCTCAAAACATATTCTGGTACATCTGAAGGAGCTAGATCTGATGGGGCTCCCCTAAGCCAAATCTCAGACATTTTAACATCAATGTACATAAGTATAGTAACAGATTATAATCCAATAAATAAATCTGAGAGTCTATACTTAAAATACTGCCACATGAATGATAGATGACATAAAGATATACAGAGGATTCCTTACAATAAAATGGTGATATACGGGGGTGCCTGGGTGGCTCAGTGGGTTGAGACTCTGCCTTTGCCTCAGGTCATGATCTTAGGGTCCTGGGATCGAGCCCTGCATCAGGCTCTCTGAGGAAAAAACAAACACTACAAGGTAAAGCCACAGAATACTACTTCAACCAACTGATCAAAATCAACAACAACAACGAGTTCCTCAGATGTGTTCTCCTCAAAAAGACATCACTTTTGTAGTATTTTGACTGGCAATACATAACCTTATTCTAATATAAATTTATCTAGAAAACACGAGATAAACCCAAACTGGAAAACATTTTATCACACACACACAAGGCTGACTATTTTTGTTATGGAGAACTGATTTTCATGATATCTGACAGTAGTCTTTCACATTACCTGATAATTAAAGTTTAATAAACACTGGATGGCTACTCCCTGCATAGACTAAGATGCTAAGTCCCAAAGAGTATCTTTATTTATCTGTTTTTGGCCCTAATTCACAGTGAAGACACAAAGCTGAGTGGTTGGAAGAATAATGAATTTTTAAACTAAGTAACTAGAATTTGTTGGGACACCTGGGTGGCTCAGTTGGTTAAGTGGCCGCCTTCAGCTTTGGTTGTGATCCCAGGGTCCTGGAATCAAGTCCCGCATTGGGCTCCTTCCTAGTGGGGAACCTGCTTCTCCCTCTCCCTCTTGCCTACTGCTCCACCTACTTCTGCTCTCTGTTAAATAAATTTAAAAATATTTTTTAAAAAAAGTAAATAGAATTTGTTTACTAAGTTACATAACATTTCACACTCTCAACTAAGTTTCTGAAAGCAAACATTTTTCAAAACTTTTTTTTTTTTAAAGATTTTATTTATTTGACAGACAGAGATCACAAGCAGGCAGAGAGGCAGGCAGAGAGAGGGGAAGGAGGAAGCAGGCTCCCTGCCGAGCAGAGAGCCCGATGTGGGACTCGATCCCAGAACCCTGAGATCATGACCTGAGCCGAAAGCAGAGGCTCAACCCACTGAGCCACCCAGGCGCCCACATTTTTCAAAACTTTTTAACACTCTATAAAACCAGAGAATTAGAGAAATTTAAATGATCACTTCAAATACATAGTATACACTATGAAAAGCCTTGTTTTCTGGCCCCTCAAAAAGAAAAACCACCAACAAAGTAAGTTGCAATAACAAGATTTATAGTACACTGCAGTTAGAACCCAACTTTATTGTTACAACCAATTTTTATTTACAGAATATAAATCTCTTCAAAAAGATACATTCCTTCATTTAATCAATGGTAAAAGGCCTTATTAAATGGAAATAAAGCCTAAACATCACTCATATTCAAACAGAAATACAAACAACTTCATTAAAAGTTTCTGAACATACAGCAAAAATGTATTTTTACTTAAGCAGTTACATGAATGAGGCTGTTTTTAATTTTCTTCACCGGCAACCCCATTTTTATCCACAGAACAAATTTTACACTTAAATTAACAGTAGTAAAAATGTAAAAATTAAATTTTAAACATGAAAATATGCAACGAAAAACAGGAAGTATCTCCATTACCAAACAGATTAACAAGTTCTCAGACACTCAGATACTTTCTGAGGCATATCAAAACACCTACATCAAAATTTGCATTCATTTGAGAGGTATCAATACATTTTCAGTGCTGAGACTATTTGTAGCACTTACAGTATATACAAAGCAGCATTATACTACTATGGTTCACATTTGATAAACACAAATTTAAGCTTTATGCCACAATTTTTCAATTCAACACACAGCTAACGCAGTGACAATTATTCATTTTGGTGGTTTTTTTTTTTATTCTGAAACTCAATCAAGGAAATTATCACTTGAGAACATGGAATAACGCCATGTGTTATTTCTTAAGATAACAGTATTATTTTAAAAGTCAAATACTTCATATCATGGAAACTTCACCTAGCCGTAAAAAAGATTCCTCAATACAGTACAAAGTTTCCTCTTAGCGGATTCTACCAATTTATAGTTAGTTTTAATACACATAAACAACAGGAAACTTCTTCAGATTACTGGATAAAAAAATTTCAGTGTGTCACTACCTAAACTGAAGTAGCAGCACACCACAACCATGCCACGTAAATCCTCTTGGCTCCTCCACTGTTTTGGGGGGGTTTTCTCCAGGTCACAAAAGCTAGTTTACATGGATACTACCAGGTCTCAACCTATCTCTGAAAATTCCTTTAGTAAAGAGTTTTGAAATTTTAATTAATGAAACAATTCAAATCAGCCAGCTTCTTACCCTTCACTAACTAGTTGCAATACAACATGTAATGTCTTCAATTTTTATAAACATTGTGTGTTTTATAAAATGATTAATGGTATTTATACCATTAATGGGTAAGATGTAAACAAAAATATGACTATATTTAGGGATTAAGAGTATTTTACAGAGTAATTTTTCATAACTAGAAAAGCTGAAAGATTCATAATGAACACAGATTTTACTTTAACCACTTGTTTGATAACATCTATAGAATAGCAAGTGCATTAAGTACAGGAGAAAAGAGAAAGCAGATTTTAGGACAGAAACCTACAAAAAGTTTAATTTGGGATGCCTGAAACACAAAAGGATATTTTTCTATAAGCCTGTCATTTTTGCTCATTCAAAGAGTTGAAACCTTCTATTTCAAACTATGATCCAGAAATGAAAGTTGTTTGTATAAAAACTGTGTTCAGAAAAATCTAATTCATTATTTAAGACACCTTACTGATTTCAGTTTTCAAGTGTTCAAGTAATGCAAACCCAAGTATTTTCTTTATATCAACATAGTTACAGACTAAGCTTCAAAGATGAGGGGAAAAAATCATTTAAAATAACTGATAGGCTTTTCTGTCCAAAGACATCAAACCCAAAACATAACACTGTAATCACACAAGTGATATGTAACTGGAAAAAAAGTGGTTCGATTTAACTGACGTCTTTTTTTTTTTTTTTTTTAAAGAAAATAAAAGCAAAACAGATTGCCTTAATATGTAGCTAAGTTTCCAGTCAAAGGACATTCTAAAATCTAGTAAACTAAGGAAGAAAAATCAAAGTAAATCAATTCTGAAATGAAGCGAAAGCTGCTTTACCACATATTTAAAATTCATTTCCTTCTTGCATAATAATTACTTGTGTTTGCCTTTTGAGGAAAGTAGTGTAAGATGCTGCCAGTAACAAAATTCTCTTCCTAGCATAAAGCATTGGTACCTTTGTCTATCAACTGAATGACTGATTAATATTAGAAGCTTAAGTCTCTATCACTTTGGAATCCAACTAAAATGCTTATTAAAAGCAATTTAAAGCAGAAAATCAAACTGATAGTATTCACAGTCTTATTATGTGTAATGATAGAGAAATGTAATGATACAGAAATATTCACATAATATATAAAAAATAAAAATCTATATAATTTTTAAAGTGAAGGTTTTTAATTTTTTAATTGAGAGTGCTTGGGGAAACTTTTTTCCTTTAAATCTGGAAGCTTAGTAACATATTTATAAGCTAAAACAAATATTTGTAGTTCAGCAAAGATGAAAATAGCAGTCGTTAAAAGATTAGTCATGACTTACATCTTTTTTGTCTTTTACAATCCCCTAATGAACAACTTTATATTTAAAGAAGCCAAATGAGAAGTTGAACCAAGAGAAGCCAAATGAGAAGTTGAACCAAGAGCTATTATATCTCTCATATACGGGATTTTGATTCACACAGTTATGCAAAATTTCAAGGGTTTTTTGTTTTTTTTAGAAAAAGGTTAACAACCTTGAAAATAGGAAAGGATAATACTTCAGTCTGCACTCATCACATTATATTTTTAATTTGCTTTAGCTTAGAATCGTGACTCAAAAAAGTAGCTCTAGCCGTTTATCAATTTACTGCTCATAGGAATCTAATCTCACAAAACCTAATGGCCAACTAAAGAATGAAGAAAAGTCATATTAGGCACTGAGAGGCTAAATAAATAAGTACTGACATTAACAAAAACTGATAAACCCTATTTTTCCAGTTCCCCTTGTTATCCCACTATGCAGCCAGAACTTTTGGCTATTTCCAGTCTAAAACCAAAGAGCTGAATCATTTCCTTACCAAAAAAAGAAAAAAAAAATCTACAAAAGAGAATGGAAAACAATCCACAATCTCATATGCAAGATACAATTCACACTAGTTTACAATCTTTATTTACACTGTTTTATATACATTCCAGGCAGACCTAGTTGAGTTTTGTGCTCATGTTGATCTCAAATGACCATGTGAACAGTATGATTCACTACCACATCTCTCTGATTTCCAGATAATCAGGTGGTAGCATGGGGTCAAGAGGGGGAAAAAAAAATATTACTGGTCAGGTAAGATCATGTAAGTACATAAGGAACAAAAGGAAAAATTGTGGAATTTTGCTTGTTAAAGCATCCAGGCCACTATGGTCTATTGACTAACAACAATGAGTACACATGAATGCCACTCCTCTAACAACCATTTTCATATTTACAAAATGAACTTACTACCAGCTGAGTTATTAGGTAAGGCATTCAAGTTCCTTAGCGTAACATAAAAAGGCAACAGACATCTCAGCAAGCCAAAGGACAAATTTTAGAGGGATGTTTTTCCTTTAGAATCCTTAAATGGTGGATAAAAAGAAAAGCAATTTTGAACCCACTTATTAGTCTGCAGCATGATACCAAAGACCTGTACAGGATGTGGTAGCATCATGACACCCAGTATCTAGCCAAGGGTGGGGAAAATATCTTATATGTCTCATTTTGTTTCCACTTCCACTGCATACTCCCAGGGCTAAAGTGAAAGCCTCTATTCCCCTTTACATTCAGTTCTATATGAATCTCTCTGAAAAACAAGAGTATCACAGCTAGCAGCTACACACAGTCTACCAGCAAAGGCTCAGTGAATCTCTACTCAAGATAGTTGAAGACTATGGAATAAGGTAGAAAACTGATCTTCTCTCCTCCCATAGTTTTCCAAGATATATATTGTTGCACTTTAAGAAATCAGAAAGAAAAAAAAAAAAAAAAGAAAGAAAACAAGGGTTTTTTAATATATTATTCATTGTCCTAAGAAAATGTTCCAATTGCAGATGAAAATTCCACCAAAAACAATTCTTCCAGCTCATTCTAACATTATGTAAAAAGCTATCAATTAATTGGTTCCATTCATTTAGTCAATTAGGTAAAATTCTACTGATCCTATAGTAATATGGTTTATAAAAACAGAAGTGAACATTTTAACATTGGGGAGGTAGAAAACAAATTTTAGTCTAACACTGTTAAAGACACAAGCAGATTTTAAGATTCTATTTATGTAACTAGAATTTACCATTTAAAATGGCCTTCAAGTGTTTCTACTTACTTTATTAGCTTTAAACATCTTGAGATAATCCAAGTATTTTAAAGCACTTATCTGAGAATATAAGTCATTTGGAATAATACATCAAACTCCCCAGAAGATTTCTCAGAGGATATATTTGTAGTTGCATATTCTGAATATGCAGATTCATTAAGTCAACTTTGTACATGGGCACTTATGTGACCAAAGTGCAAAGCCTGTCAGACTAATTTTCTAAGTTAACCATGACTGCTCAACTCCACAAACCATCAGTCCTCAAAACTTGAAGACTACTGATTGCAAAGATCTAACTTCCTTCCATATAGTAACTGCCACCCTCTTACAAACAAAACCAAGAAAACTAAAACAGAAGCCGGCCTACCATGAATATTTCTGTTTAATTCACATTTTGTTAGATTTTAAGTGTATTAGATCAATGTGCTAAATGTTATTTCTTTTAACTGCTTTTAATTTATTTCTCTGAAGCTATATATATCACGTAATCATTTGCTATCATTCTAAAGACACAGAGCCAAACTGAAACATGAAACAAAGTGTTAAGGAATGAATCTGGAAAGGTAAAGAAGAATCTAAATGCTATTTTCTTGTTCCCAAATATGATAACCTTTCTATCTTTGTTTCAGAAATTAGCATTTGTTCTACTAGCTAAACAGAAACAAAGAATATTTCAATAAGTAAATTTTTGGTAAAAAAAAAAAATGTGATATTATCAAATTTTAAGAACAAACTAGCAACTTAAATGACTGTATTTAGTATGTGAAAACATTATTTAATGCAGATTTTGGTAACATAAAATCATATCTATTCCAGGATTATAGGTAAATATTAATATTTATACTGCCAGACTATGTATGAAAGGATAATCTAATTTTAAGATATATTCCCCCCCAAAAAACATTTTCCAATATTCAATTCAAAAAGACGTACCACTAAAAGTAGACAGTAAATGTAATTTACCCTCATATACAGGTATTTTTCTATGACCACCCTAAGTTATCTATACTAGTATCTGGCATTTTAAGAGTGAATGATTCATATTTCTTATAGGGTATCAAGATAAAAAGGTTACAATGAACACCTAAATTGTTTGCTAAAATTAAAATTACTAAATTAAAACTTTAAAAAATTTTTCTCTGGAATATTTCATTGCTTACACTCAACCAACAGATGAAACAGATGAAAGCAGTCACAGAATTATGTTAAATTTATAATAAATAATTCACATATAACATAGATTAAATTATCAAAGAAAGGATTAAACTGACATATTTATACCTTTTTGCAAATTTAACAAACTTCTAATCCACCACATACTGATAGCAGTAGGTACACTTCTTGACATCATTCAGTCATTTAAAAAATAGATTGGTTGTTTGGAGGCATAATTTGTAAAGCAAGATAACCAAATTAAACAACAGAATTTTAACAAACATTGGCTTTTCAAAATTTCTTAAGAAAAGATACACAAGCATTGTTCAACCACTTGAGAATAATCAAATCTCTTCTTTACTCAGGCACTTTTAATGCAGTAACTTCAGGCTTCATTTTAAAGTACTGGTTAAAACGAACAATTGCATACCTAGTGAAAAAAGAATAACAACAGAATTAATTAAAAAAATGAAAAACTTAATCCTTCCTTCATTTTCCACTCACCCTTCTAAGCTGATTTTTTTTTTTTTAAGTTTTAGGATTTTTCAAAGGATGTATTTTTAGTTTATTGCACCATCTACTGGACACTTTTCTAATACAGCATTTAATCTGTATTTAAATCTGGTATTTAGATCAGATTTCCTTGCAGACCAATTATTTAAATGTATGCAACCCTTGTAACATTTGACTGAGAATAATAACTATGGTATGTATACTCTATGAGTCCTATGTGTACATCAAAAAAAAAAAAGTAAAGACAAATGTAATACATACAGCACAATTAAACTTACCCAAGGAAATCAAAATCAATAGTCGAGTATTTGGCTTGAATCAAAGCCCACAATCCCCAAAAGAAATGAGAAGCCTAAAAAGGAGAAAAGGAAAATCAAGAATTATAATACACTTCTCTATTAAACAATAATCAAATAATGTTTCCCTTTTTTATCAACTCAATGCAGAATACGATCTTGATGCTTTTTTTACACAAAATACTTAAAATACAGATAATACTGAAGAGTACAGTAACCTAGACGGCTACAGATCACTTCTGTCCACACCAAAAGAGGT
Source organism: Mustela lutreola (assembly GCF_030435805.1). Lineage (NCBI taxonomy): Eukaryota > Metazoa > Chordata > Mammalia > Carnivora > Mustelidae > Mustela > Mustela lutreola. The sequence goes on along the minus strand of NC_081297.1, from coordinate 79,069,168 downwards.
TAGACTGTATTATAACTTCTTAAAACACAGAGCCCAGGGGCGCCTGGGTGGCTCAGTGGGTTAAATTCACCTTGGGCGTGATCCCTAGTCCTGGGATTGAGCCCCACAACAGGCTCGCTGCTCAGCAGGGAGCCTGCTTCCTCCTCTCTCTGCCTACTTGTGATCTCTGTCAAATAAATAAAATCTTTAAAAACAAAAAAACACAGAACCCAATTCCTGTAACTGTTTTGTGAAGACAGAGTTCAGCATAAGCCCTAATAGATATTGATTATAATTGCTAACAGGCTTTCCTATAAAATACATAATTACCAAAAGACTTTGTTTTTTGACATAAAAATAAAAACAAAAAGGGAAATCCAAATCTCAAAAACAAAAATTATTTAAATATTTAATTTCATATTTAAATGTGAAAAATGTTCTAGACATGACAAACACCTGAAAACAATTTTTATTAGCCCAACAATTCTGCATAAACAACCATGTTACATAAAGTAACATGATTTTACTTATGTCAGAGAAAAATGCGTCTTAATACTTTAAGAGAAAAACAGATGACTGTGTAGGAGCTGTAAAATAACTACTTGTGTTTGCTGTACAATCTATTTCCAGTTAAACATGAAAATATTTTAAGATTCTGATAATAACTAATAAACCTTCACTTCCCTCAAAGCAGTCTACTCCAACTAGAAAAATTCCAACTAGGAAAAAAAAGTCTTAAAGATAAGGGTTTTATTTCAGCTAAATTCCCTCTAGTAACAACAAAAGGTATCTAAGAAGAAAATTGCTCCACAGCTGTGATCTTGGTATTAAAACAACCAGACAACCCAATTTGACAGGTGAAACAACAAGGTGTTATGAGAAAGGATTCTTAATTTGAATTGAGAACTGTGGGGGTTCAAGTCCAGGTCCTGCCACTAACTCCTTTTTCAACTTTCAATAAGTCACAAATTTTTAAAGACCAAATCATCACTTTAAAAATATGAGAAACTAATTATTAGCCATTCTGTATTCCACACAGGATTGTTTTAATGATTAATGGAAATTATAGATTGATGAATAGATAGATATAAATTTTTACCCTCTAAAGAGCTCTTTAAAGTATGTTGTAAAAATATCTATTTAAAAATTAATAATGCGCTTTGTGTTTAACTTCCTCAAAAAACCACTATCAGGATATATAACTTCCCATCAAATACAGATACAGAAAAGAATAAACAATGCATTAAAGAGTAAACAGAAAGTACACGCACATGAAGCCTAATGGTTAACTTAAGGAAAAAAAAAAAAAAAGCTGATCTCTGGAGTCAAACTGCAAAAATTACTAGCCGAATGGCTTTGAGCAATTTAATTAACCCACCTATACCTCTCTTTCCCCATCTGTAAAACGAAGAAGTGATACTATGCTTTATAGTAAGAATTATGTATTGGTCTTCAACTACTGTTTCTGGCTCATAGTTCCCCAAATCCTTAGAATTTCATATTAAGAGCAACGGGAACATATTTTTGTTATAATATTTGATCTTGTATCTTAAGTTTCTGGAACAGTTCCAGAGCAATAAAAGTAAAAGGAAATTCTTGTTATTCATAACAAGCCCCTTTCAAATACACCTGTTTATGTTAATGAGGTGACTTTTGGAAACCCCCTCCAGAGGAAGACTGGTTGCCAGGGGAACCAACCGTATGATCAGAGAGATGATCCACCATCTCACCACCTTCAGGGAGGGGAGAAGTGAGACTGAGTTCAGTCTTTCAATGGCCAATGTTTTAATCAGTCTTGCCTAGGTAATTAAGTCTCTATATAACCCAAAAGGAAGGGGTTCAGAGAGCTTCCAGGCCCAGTGAACCAGAACACATCTACAAGCTAGAGGATGGTTACACCTTAAGCTCTTGGAGAACAGCAGTTTCTGTGCTTAGAACCCTTCTGGACCTCGCCCTATATACGTCTTCATCTGACTGTTCTCCTGCATCCTTTATGATAAACTGATAAACATAAATGCCTGAGTTTTGTGAGCCACTCTAGCAAAATTATTTCCACCCACAGACGAAGTTTTGGAAACCTCCACTTTATAACCCGTGGGTAAGAAGGATAAGGAACAAGTGAGACTTGAGACTGACATCTGAAAAGGAAGATAGTGGGCTTGTTGAGTCTGAATCCTTAACCTGTGGGATCTGAAACTTACACAGAATTGTAGGACACACAGTCATGGCTGAGAATTGGAGAACTACTTGGTGGTGTGGAAAAAACACACACTGGAACCTAGTCTTTATATCCAGTATGTAACAAACATTCAATAAAATGCTAATTAATATTATATAAAATAAAAATGATAAAAATAATAAAAATTTTCAAAAATGGTCTTCTCTCTACCTGAGGAAGTCTCAGGTATCGAGAAGTGAATTACGAGAAAAAATGAACCTTCCTTCTTTTTAAAGTATAGAACAGTGGTTCTCAACCATGGGAAATTCCTGAGGACCAAAACTATTTTTTATAGTATTATTAATGTGCTACTTGCCTTTCTGACTATTTTAACATCTGCACCGATGGTTTAAAAGCAATGGTGGGTGAAGCTAATGGTACCATACAGTATGTCAAGGCAGTGGCACCAAACATACACACACAAATACACACATACATCATCACAACACACAGTAAATAAAAGGCCAGTCTCACTGAAGAATGTCTTTTATCAAGCCATTGAAACTATTAATTTTATTATATTTCTACCCAAAGGAGGAAGATTCTTTCAAGGAAAAACATTTATAACTGAGCTATGAGCTGAACTTGCTCCTGTTTAATGGAACATCATTTTTACTTGAAAGAATAACTGATATTTGAACTAGTTATTAGACTTGGGCATTTGGCAGATACTTCTCAAAGAATTTGTCATTTCAGTGAAACTAATTGACAGTAGCTGTTGCCAATCACAGTCTTTACGTATTCAACCTAAAATTAGAACTTTGGAAAACCTATATTTGACTCTGTGAGTTTCACGGCTTCTCAATTCAGTACTCAATAAAGTACTTTTTCTAAAGATACTAATTGTGATATCAATGGATGTGATATTTTTATATCCTATAAGGAGATGTATCAACATTTGTAAGATCTGTACAACTCAAATCCATATTTTCCAAATAATGCTTACTAATTACAAAATCACACACTGCTAAAAGAGCCACTGGAAGTACATATAAAGCAATGGTTTATAATGTACTGAAGTACAAAAAGTTAACTGATGTTTTCAGACTGCACATTAAAACTAACCTTTAAGAAATGATTACTTGCTGAGTTTTGGTGAAGTATCAAAAAGAATATCCACAATTATCTGAAAAGCCAAAATATTCATCTCTTCCAACAACACATATGTGAAACAGAACTTTCTTTATATACTTTAACCAAACCAGTATGTTGCAACAGATGAAATCTAAAAGTAGATATAAGAATCTAGCTTTTATTAAGCCAGACATTACAGAGCTTTGTAAAAGTCTAAATAATGCCATTCTTCTGTTTTGGAAAACAGTTATTTTTCACTTAAAATGCATTTTTTTTTTAACTCCTTTCTTTTTGGGGGAAAGAAGCAGGAGGGGTAAAGGGAGAGGAAGAGAGTATCTCAAGTAGACTTCACACTGAGCATAGAGCCCAAATGCAGGGCTCAATTCCACAATCCTGAGATCAGAACCTGGGCCAAAACCAAAAGTCAAATGCTTAACAGGCTGTGCCACTCAGGCATGCTTCTAAGTTTATTATTTTTAAAAATATTTATTTAATATATATTTTCAATTTGTTTTAACTTTCAATGTGATAAATTTTGATAACTAACCTAAATAAACAAAAGCTCAGAGGTCTTCAAAAAAATCTGGATGTCTAAAGGGGGAATCCTGAAACCAAAAAGTTTGAGATCCACTAGTCTAAATCACCTAGACATACTTTAAGTGATACAAAAATATTCTGTGGATGCTACTGTAATCTCTTCCTATTGGGCCAGTTCTGTAAGTAGAAAAGACTGAAAGTGGGAAATTCTACACCTAAAAATAGTATCAAACCAGCTCTTCCCACCATCTCAAGCAACATTCATTCATATAAATAAGTGATTCTACACTAGAGGAGGATTATGTATAAAACTTCACAAAAATCTCATTTTGGCAGAGAATACCTTTTATAGGGTGAAAAATGAAAAGTTTATGTGTAACATTACAGTCTTAAATGGATGAAAAAGAAATGCAGGAAACAGTCCGTTAATTATTTGTACTCCCCAAAGAGAATATTTAAGTCCAAATAAAATAATGTAATAATGTTGTGTGATTTACCTACTTCCTTCAGATTTGGAAACTAGAGATATTTACGTCTATCAAAGGGCATTTTCATTTCTAGGTTACTCATCTCTGCAGCAAAGAAAAACTCAAGGATTTTTATGATGAAAAAATAACTAAAATGTATCCTTTCTTAAAAATCCCTAAACACTTAGAAATTATCCAAATTCTAAAATTTCCAAAGTCTAAAAACAATGTATTTAAAGACTCTGGGGAAAAAGAAAAAAAAAGAGACTCTGAATAGCTTTAAAAACCTGTATGTATACTCCAGTTGATTTTATAGTGCAAATACCTTGTTTGCCATCTTACATTAGTTACAGTAAACAATCAGTGAGACATGAAGTCTTCGGCAATAAACATTTAATCAGCCATTTTCAAGGGCACCTGCGTGGCTCAGTTGGTTGAGCATCCCATTTGGCTCAAGCCATGATCTCGGGGTCATGGGATGGAGCTCTACACTGGGTTCCATGCTCACTAGGGGTGGAGTCTACCTGGGATTCTCTCCTCCTCCCTCTCTCCCCCTCTCCCTGCTTCTGTGTGCATGTGTTTGTGTACATGCATGTGAACAAACACATGTACTCTCTCTTTCTCTAAAAATAAATAAAACCTTTAAAAAAAAAAAAAAAACTCTTTTCCCCACTTATCAAATCAGCTTTGTAATATATGTATATGCTGTCTTCGTGACAAGTCATCAAGGAAGGAAGAGTCCCCACAGAGGAAAGAGTATTTAAGACATGTCCAAATAGACCAAGAGGAACTTGCTAGAGGATGCAGGGAAAGGGCATTCTAGGTAGGAAGAAATAACTATAAAAAAGGATACAGGCTTCAAACATGGAGTGTACAGAAAACAACATGACTCTGCTAAAGCAGAAATGGGAGGTAAAAAATGGGAAATAAGAATTTGAAGAACGTTATCATTTGGATTTCACTCTGAAGATCACAGGGGACCATAAAGATTGAAAGTGATACAATTAGATTCATGAATTAGATCTAGTTATTACAAAGATATCTTTTTAGGTGTATAGGATGAAATAAAGACCGAAAAAAAACCTGGAGGCAAAGAGACTGGCAAAGGCTAACACAGGTGAGAGATTAAGAGCTTAATTGAAGGTTATACAACTAAGGAGAAAGGGTTAGAATTGAGAGAATTTTAGGAACTGGGAGTAACAAAACTTGGAAATAAGAAAAAATATGAGAATGAAGAGGAACAAAAGACATAAAAGAAAATTCCTTCTTCCCTGGTTTCAGAAAACAGAATTCAGATAGTATTTTAATTTCATCAAGATGGAATAAAGAATAAATAATGGGACAGAGGACAAGGTGCATGAAATAAAATTCAAGTTTGGACATACTCCATTCAATTACTAAAGGAACACCAGACAGAGACAGATAGATACTGATTGGGAGATTGACATAGGAAAGAAATTCTACTTGGGCTCATTAACAGAAAGGACAGTAAAAGTCATGGAATTAGGGGTGCCTGAGTGGCTCAGCTGGTTAAGCATCTACCCTTGACTCAGGTCATGATCCCAGGGTCCTGGGATCAAGCCCCAAGTTAGGCTCCCTGCTCAGGGGGGAATATGCTTCTCTCTCTCCCAATGACTCTACCCCTGCTCCTGCCCTCACTCGTGCCGGCTCTCTCTAATGAATTTTTAAAATCTTAAAAAAAAAAAAAAAAAGCCACATAATAATTAGATTACCCAATGAAAGTACATGAAGTGAAAGGAGAGGGGAGAGGAACCCAAATTCAGGACACCAGAAAACACCAGTATTATAAGAGGATCAGGAGAAGAGGAAGAAAAGGAAGAGTCAGGGAAGGAAACTGAGCAGAAAAACACAAATGAGAAGAACCAAGGAAGAATAGTTATCACAAAAAGTAATGAAAGAAAAAACTGTAAACATCAATGGTAAATACTGTTAAATGATATGGGCAGAGCAAGTAAGATAAATAAATAAAAAAAAAAAGACAAAGTTTAAACTGGACTTAGTAATTATGTCATTATTGGCAACCCTGACATGAACTTTTTTTTTTTTTTTTAAATAATGATGGGAGAAGACAAGACAGCAGTGGTATGAGGAGGAATGCATAAAAGATGAAAAAAAAAAAAAAGATTGAGGGTTTGCTTTTACTTCCCCCTACCTTCCCAATTATTTACTCATTCAAACACCTGAGAATGTGACAGACATTTACTAAATGATTATGGGATGAAATTAAGAGTTGGTAAGAGAATTACATAAACTGGCTAGCTTAAAAAACAAAAAACCTATAAAAACAATCTTGAAAAAAAGGCAGATACGGGGCGCCTGGGTGGCTCAGTGGGTTAAGCCGCTGCCTTCGGCTCAGGTCATGATCTCAGGGTCCTGGGATCGAGTCCCGCATCGGGCTCTCTGCTCAGCGGGGAGCCTGCTTCCCTCTCTCTCTCTCTGCCTGCCTTTCCGTCTACTTGTGATTTCTGTCAAATAAATAAATAAAATCTTTGAAGAAGAAAAAAAAAAAAAAAAAAAAGAAAGGCAGATACATCAAATCTCAGGAGAATTAGTAATCTCAATAAGAGGTGCTGATGAAGCCAAATGTGAGCATTCATCTAAATTCTGCTATATTGTTTCTATTCTGAAGATGGCAAGAGCCCCTGACACAAGAAAGTAACGCACCTCAAAAGAGAGAGGACTCCAGCACAATTTAAACTAGAAGAGGAACTCAAACCAAAGTTGGCTTCAGAACTGGTTCTCAATGGTTTCTTAATGAGGAAAAACTGGAAAATGGTATGAGAATCTCAGAGCATAATAAACTTACTATATAATGATTATATAAAACTAAAGATTGTGTAAATTGACATGCTAAATGAGAAGTATTATTTAAAAAGTATTAAAGTTTTGTATCTCATTAACAACCCTCTAATTCTTTTTCTGTAAGATCTTCTACTGAACATGTGACGTTTCATGAATGTTTGCTGTACATTTCATACATTCTTTTTTTTTTTTTTTTAAGATTTTATTTATTTATTTGACAGAGAGAGAGGCCACAAGTAGGCAGAGAGGCAGGCAGAGACAGAGAGGGGAAGCAGCTCCCTGCTGAGCAGAGAGCCTGATGCAGGCCTCGATTCCAGGACCCTGAGTTCATGAACTGAGCCGAAGGCAGAGGCTTAACACACGGAACCACCCAGGCGTCCTCTCTTTTTTAAAAAATCAGGTTAAATACTGTTTTTTTTTTTAATCAAGTTAAATAAATTTCCTTCGAATTCTAATCTGCTAAGAATTTCAAATAGCGATGGGTGTTAAATGTTACCCAAAAAGAAGTATTTTGTACAAATTATTTGCCCTTCCAAATTATTAATACATTGAAGAGATGCACTGTTTTCTTCTTCTTTTAAGCCTCAAATATATATGAACCAAAGTAATAATAGTTAGTAGATATCTGATTAATGAATATGTATAAAAAACTTGATAATCAAACCAGAAGTAATTATTTTTCAATACCATGTATATTTAACTACAGTACCCAATGCTACTAAATTTTTTTTTTAAGGTTTTATTTATTTGTTTGACAGACAGAGATTACAAGTAGGCAAGAGAGGCAGACAGGCAGAGAGAGGAGGAAGCAGGCTCTCTGCTCTCTGCAGAGCAGAGAGCCCGATGCAGGGCTCGATCCCAGGACCCTGGATCATGACCTGAGCCGAAAGCAGAGGCTTTAACCCACTGAGCCACCCAGACGCCCCCAAAGCTACTAAATTTTTATCATCAAAAGTTTATAAGGGAACCCCAGTTAGCTCTCTTAATAGTCAGCAGTGGTTCTGTTTGACTAAGAATTTATAAGCTATGTGGACTTTTTGTGGAAATTAATAAACTAATGCATTAGGAACAATTTATGTTAATGGGTACATTAAAAAAATGTAAATTATAGCAACAATAATATTCTTCCTGTTAATATAGAAATTGGCTAAACAGAACTATTACAGGGATTCTCAAGTTCATTAAATGACCTTGTGAGAATGAAAACCTTACATTCCCTGCTTTAAGATCATCCTTAAATAGAATATATAGAAGCAGCAGGCATCCTAGTACCAGCTGGAGAGCATGCCATTAATTTAGTCAACAGTTCTACTGAAAGTAGATCCCAGAACAGAAGATGAGTCAAGTGTCAGCACACCCTCTTACCTGAGATGTATTCTGAATGGCTCTGGGAAAATGCCGCTCTTAAGACAATGCAAACAGTAACCCATGAGCCATCAAGAGAGTCTATTTGTAAAGACAATACAGCAAATATTCCCCATGTCAACTGTACCAAATTATATTAAAACTAAAAATAATTAAAATATCTTCAATCTAGTATTCACTTGTGTAACACCTTAGCTGAAAGCTCATTCTAATTCATCACATCAATCTCCAAAGGTGATTTAAATGAACTATTATTTAAAAAATAAATGTGCTTGAGAGTACAGAGAAGTAGGTCTAGAAATAACTGCTCATCAAAAGAAAATGAAGACAAAATACTGGTTACGTTATGAAAACATAATTCTACTGGCTCTTCCAATCTACTTTAAAGATCTTAAGATGTGATGATTAAACATACTGTGGAAAATCTCATTTCCCATAAATCTGTTTTTGATTATATGTTTTTTGTAACATAAAGAGAATAGATATAATATAAAGAACTGTTTCACAATTAACCTTAACTCTAACTAGAATCAATTCATTAAATAATTATTGGGCACTTACCATGTAGATATGCACTATTATTCTAGAGGTTAGGGATACATCAGTGAATGAAACAAAATCTCTGTCCTCAAAAGCATTACAACAGAGAACTATAAATAATAGTGTTTTGTTTTGTTTTTAAGATTTTATTTGTTTATTTGACAGACAGAGATCACAAGGAGGCAGAGAGGCAGGCGGGGAGAGAGAGAAGGAAGCAGGCTCCCGCTGAGCAGAGAGCTGGATGTGGGGCTCAATCCCAGGATCCTGGGATCATGACCTGAGCCAAACTGAGCCACCCAAGCGCCCCAACAATAGTGTTTTGTCCTTATTTGAACAAAAATGTTCAGAACTCAAAAAGGGAAACTTTTAGAAGATGATGAAAATTAATTTAAAAGCTTTTTAAAAGTGTATTAAAAAAAAAAAATGAAAAAAAAAAAAAAAAAAGTGTATTAAGAATCTTAGCAAAAAAAAAAAAAATCTCTCATTGTTTATATTTAAACTTACCAATGCAAACTGATTGACCTGAATGAAGAGTATTTCCACCTCCTTTTCAGTAACTTCAGTCCCAAAGCCCTTAAATTCTTTGTATGCTTCAAGGTAAGAACGCAGCCACTGGCCCTGTAGTTGTCTGTCTGGATAGAGACTATAGTCTACATCACTCACACCTGAAATGGAAAAAAAGTAGACTAAAGATTTTAAAAACACATTATCTCTTATATACTTTAATAATCCCTAATGGAATCCTAAAATAACTAGATGTTAATCGCATTTATTAAAATAATAAACCAAAAAATCATAACGTATTCCAACTTAAATTCTAATGCACAATACATTTCATCATCATAATCAATTCTTACTGCTTCAATTTCTCCTTAAAGTGTGAAACCTTCAACCACCCACAGAAGCCCCAAATCTTCATTTTAAGAAGCACTTCAGGAAATTCTTTTGCACACTAATAATATTTAGAGCATTTCCTAGAACTGCAGCTCTAAAAACATTTTTACCATTACTCACAGAGTAAGAAATACATTTTATATTGAAACCTGATACACTCCCTTACCATTAAGTTCTACAAAAAATATGTACCCTAACTATACCTTCAACTCTGATATTTTCTAATTCTTTCCTTCTCCATTCCCTGCTTTAAAATAATTACCCCACAAATTTGGTTTTAAGATGTGCAGTTTGAGGGGCACCTGGGTGGCTCAGTGGGTTAAGCTACTGCCTTTGGCTCAGGTCATGATCTCAGGGTCCTGGGATCGAGTCCCGCATCGGGCCCTCTGCTCAGCAGGGAGCCTGCTTCCTCCTCTCTCTCTCTGCCTGCCTCTCTGCCTACTTGTGATCTCTCTCTGTCAAATAAATGAATAAAATCTTAAAAAAAAAAAAAAAAGATGTGCAGTTTGAAAAATGCTAACAAAAAATAAAGTTCATAGTATTTTGCCTAACACTCAACGTTCTTCATAAGTTGATCCAAACTTTACTTACTTGGTCTTATAACCCAACCCCTAAATTCTCCTTCATGAGTTTATATCCTACAAGCAGGTATATTCACCCTAACATTTTCTTCCTCCTTCCTGCAGTGCCTTCCTTTTGTTCTACCTGCACATCTCAAATTCTACCTAACTTGAAAGCTTTAGCTTGATTTTTTTCCTACAGAAAATCATACTAGGATCACCGTAGTTTCCTCTTTCAGATCCATAGCAGTGAATACCCATCATACTAACAAGGATATGGTGGTATCTCATACACGCACAGCTCTCTTCCCTCCCTACAGATACATGAAAATATATACAGCACATGAGTGGAGATATTAGCATGCGTATGAAAAGTTTGGTATAGGGAAATAACTGAAAACATGTTTCCAATTTTTTCCTAGTCATCTCATATACACACAGCTCTCTCCCTCCCTACAGATATGTGAAAATATATACAGCACATGTGTGGGGATATTAGCATGTATATGAAAAGTTTGGTATAGGGAAATAACTGAAAACATGTAAATTAAAACCCTTTCTAATTTTTTCCTAGTCATAACCTAAAGTATATGAAAATATAGAAATGCATGAATATATACAAATACAAATTCAGCAATGAAAAGTTCCTACTAAGTATAAACCATATAGGAGAATTTCCTAATCTTTAGTTTTAGAACATTTTGTGTGTTTCCAAATATACTCATAAAATGTATTTTAAATTAATTCCCTTTAAAATAAACCTGAAACTTCTATACTTGAGAGTGATAAAAGACTAATTTTCAGGGGTAAAATGGAAAGCTTTACAATTATTCATAGCCAAAGACAAAAAAAAAAAAATTATTGAGCTTCTTATTCCTAAAGTTCAGGTATACCATGAAAATAACAAAGTCTTTGAAATAATTTTGTAATTTTAAATCCTAGTTCTCTGTATTTTACTGTGATCTTGGTAAATTACTTTCTCCATTTGTAAACTGGGAATAACCCAACTTACAAGAATGTGAAGGAAAAAACCAGATGAGATTTATGAAGCACCTTATACTACATCAGGTCTTACTCTAAGCCACAAGTATTAGTTCTTTTCTTATTTTCCTTAAGGAACTAAGGAAAGGATCATCTCTTCTCCTTCCTCCAATAATAAAGAAAAACAAAGAACAACGTCAGAAAAAGGTTAAAAAATATTGTTCCTACTCCCAGGTGAACTTCTCAAAGGAAAAACTTCAAACCAAAAAAACAATTCTAAAGGTATCATTTCAAAGTTATATATGTTGCTCCACTAGTTAAGCTTGGATTTTACCTGCAAATTCATTGAAATGATTTCCGATATCATATGCCAAGTAGTTGTATCCAGAATATTCATAATCAATGAACTGTACATCACCTATGTGAGACACAAAAACAAAGACATAAGAAATCATATATAAGATGAGAAAATCCCTATGCTATTTGTAATTAACAGCTTCCAAAATTTTGTCTCATTGTATGTGCTTGGTTACATGCACTTCTGAGACAATACAGGGTAAGGCTGTGAATTTTATGGCAATGAGCTTTACAAAATTCAAATTATATACTGTCAACAGCTTCTCTGTGAACATTAATGTCCACTATATTAAAGAAAAGTCAAAATAATCATTCTCCAAATTCAAACAAAACCAAAATATCTCTTTCACCACAAGGGGGCATCAGTCACTTAAAAATTCAAGTTTAATTAGAAATGAACAGTTAATCTTTGAAAACTGTTAATAAGCTATCTCAATTTTAACAAAGTATGATACTCTGAAAGTAAACTGACAAGCTACTTTACATATATAAATCAAATATAAACTTTAAAAGACTTAAATTCTGTGAACCCTGCAATTACACTATCATACTTGATTACAAACTTAACAATATACCTAATTTAAGAAATTAGTTGCTATAAATTCTGATTTTCCTGCAATGCTACGTAAATAAGATTTCTAATAGCATACCTGAGCAGCATTAAGGTGGTTGTTTTATCTTTTAAAAAAAACAAAGGTACAGTCATTTATAATAAACTTTTTTTAATTTGAGAAATTTTTACATAAGCTAGATTCCTAGTCTAAATTAATGCTAAATATATATGCATATTTCATTATATTTCTCCAAAGACAATCCTGTTCCACCAGCCCAAGAGACAGACTCCTGCTCAGGAACATTCATTTTTGAGTACTAAGTATTATAGAGGGTTTGTCTCAACAAAGATGTAGGTCCTTCTTAAAGAGAGATAAGAGAAAAAGTTTGAGAGAGAGAGAGAAAGTTAGAGACGTTAAAAAAATAAAAATAAAAATGGGTCACTGTCAACACCAGGCATCACAAACTCAAAGGCTTACAGGGTCATACAGTTAAAATGGATACACGAACAGAGATGGCTGTAAGAACAGTTTCTAAGCAGCTTATATTGAGAAAATGCATAGCAAATGCCTAGTTACACTGTCTTTTAAACATCAAACTAAAGGAACGAAACAAACTCCTGGTCTGCACGAAATGGCATTTCCTAAATAAAAGAACTCTTGAACTATATCATCTTGATACAGATATATATATGTTTAATTTAGGGGTATATGTTGATCATATCCAAACTCAGAAAAAGAGAATTACATAACACAAAAATATCATGGCAAATGGAGTATTTTACATAAAAGCAAAAAAGTTTTTAATGTAATTGCATTAGTATGTAATTCTGAATTTGTATAAATAACAGTCAAGTCTAGAGTAAATTAAGTGAGCATCTCCAGAGTATCAAAACCGTTATCAAAATCTACACACTGACAAAATAAATATAAAGTTTTAAAATGTTGGTGACTATAATAAATCACTGCTATTCAACCATCACAAGTATTATAGTCTTAAATTCAAAAAACTATCCCACAGAAAGTCTTAAAGTTAACCAAATCACTTTACTAAATTGCAGAATAGAAGTGAGTTTGTTCTAGATACCACTGGGAATAAGAGGGTGAAGACCACCATCGTGATTAAATACTCTGCACCCATGAAAAAAAGTTTCATTTTCAAACTTAATCTTAGCCAAAAGGCCGAGAAGCGATAAAAGTTTCATTTTCAAAAATTATTTGATGACCAGGAAAATTACAAATGTTATATGAAAAAAAGATACAAAAGAGTAAACACAGTGATCCAAATTATTAAAATATTATGCCTGGAGAGAGAGAAAAGAACACATAATGCATAGGGGGGAAAAGATGAATGGAAATTAACCAAAACAATACGTTTCAACTGGTTTCTTTACAGGTGAGAGACAAGTGACCTTTTTTCCCTTGTATTTTAAACTACTTACAATAAACATTACTTTCAGAAGGAAAAAAATGACAGTTTAAAAAGATTATGAATTCCCTAAACAAAATTGTCAATAGATAAGAGACTAATTAATAAACAGTGATCTGGGATATACCTATCCAGCCAGCCTTAAGAAATCAGGATTCAAGAAGATTCAACAGGTTGCACAGCTGAGCCAACCAAACAGTTTTAATACACAGGTTTTTTTAAATTGCAGCTGTTGATTGCTTTAACTCTTTAAACACAAATTCTTGTAGAGCTCATATTAACTGTTACATGCCAATAAAAATACACAGCCCAGTCCTGAAGCTTACTTTTGCCACATAAACAGAAGCTTCAATTTCAATTTTCAAAATTATATTTAGAGTTTGGCAAATACAGTTAAAATGGCAGGTAAAAATGCCTGCTTGTAAATACAATTTAAATAAAGCATAGATCATTTTAACAAAAGCTAAAAATCCGTTTCAGTATGAAAATTTTAGCAATGACTTTTTGTAGTAGCATTAATTCATTAAAACTAGCCTTTATTTTTAAATGCAATGTTGAGTTTATAAATAATGAAATTTAAAAAATAAGAAAATGAAGCTAACAAGATACAGATGAGGCTGTTACCAGGCTCCGTGCATGTGAACAAGTGATGCGATAAACCTCCAGTCAGTGCGTTTAAGAAGCACGGGGTGCGCCGCCACATGGCAGCAACAATGGCATACCTAATCTGTAGCAGATGAAGAAAATTTGGCAAACTCACATTTTACAAGACACAAAGCTTAAAAGGAAAATTGTTTTTTAAAAAAATCTGTATTAACTATTCTTTTTTCAAACTATTGCAAACAAAGTGGAACTCAACCTTAAATTTAATCTTTTGCAACAAAATAAAATTAAAGAGGCCTACTTCACTTATTTTGGGTGCCAGAAAAATCAAATTACTGTAAAATGGTTTCCTACTAACAGAAAACTTTTTTCCTTGCATAAATCTAACTTCTGATTTCTTAAATTTCCAATTGTTTAAAGGAACATCCACATCACTATTAATAATTAATTGCTCATATGAGACAACTACCTTGTTAAATTCTTTAAGACATGAATTTTTAATTGAGGTTTCAAGGATGGAAAAAAATGAGACTACTCCCTAAATTTTTTTTTACAAAATTTTATATGTATGTTCATTTTCTGAGGGCCTTCTCAAATTTCTAGATAACTCAAGGGATCCCTGACCTCTAAAAAAGTAAAGAAGCATTGCTTTAAGGGTTAAGACTATGTATTATTTATCTTTATATAATTAGCACACTGAATGCACATAATGGGTAAATCATAAGATTAAAGAATAACATTATATCCCAATTTTTCAAAAGCTACATTTTTCTTTTCATTACTTTATTTCCTGTGTATCTACACAGAAATGAAATCCACACATTACTGAGTTTAGTTGTTCAAATCTTAGTACAGCTGAAAACAGCCAATTTTTAAAGTACTTCAAAACCCCCAAAATTAATTTATTAATTAAGGCTATAAAATTCACATGCTACATTTGTTTGGATTCCCTTATTTTGTTAAGGAGAAAGGGATAAAAATAAAAACTAAAATAACCAATATGAGAACTTGAAAACCTTTTCGACTCACTCTACTTACTCTGCAGTGTTAGGTAAGGCAGAAAGAGAACAAAGAGAAAAAATAACCAATTACAGTACTGTTAGCAAAATGCTTTTTCTCTCATACAAAGAAAGGGAATATTCTGCTCTGAGAAACTTTCCCTTCATCCCTCACTCTGGTGGTCCAGTAGTACCTGTGTATACCTTCACCACAATGCTCATCATTATGAACATAAATATCTGTTTCATGATCTGACTCCTCCACTACATGGAATATGGCTTCCTGGAAGGACACTAGGTCCCTTTAGTTGTTCATCATGCAATCCACACAGTAATCTCTAGCAGACAGTAAGTATTTAAATGCTTATAAATGGAGGGCTTTGCACAGAATGCTAGACACAATCATAACACACATATTTAAATGGGTAGTGGCAAAGAAGGAATAAGCATTAAACACTAAGAACAAAGTATGTCATTTCTGACATTCTTATCCACGTATATGCTTGGACATATAGTGGGATGAATGAATGAAAGAACACTGAGCTAGTAACTATTTTAGGCAGCTCTTCCTTTATAGTTCAGGTTTTTATAGTCCATTTAAGCTTTCGATAACTTGATTTTAAGGGTATTTTATTTGATGGTAAACAGTAACCAGAATACACGTTAAACAAGGTTAAGACTCCTTCATAAAAAGTTCACCTTGGAAAGTACAGGTTACCAAATACAAAAATAAATTTGTATTTACTTAAATTTTAAAACAAAACCAACAACAAAAAACCTGTCATTAAAATATCAATGAGACAACCAAACCACAATATCTTTCATGAATACTAACTAGAGTGGGAAGATTTAGAGCCAATCAAGTGACTGAGAATGGTGCCTCACACATTTTTTATTTATAATGTGTAAATGTGTAAACTCTAAAGAAAAACCTGATTTACAGTATAATTCCCAGAAAAAGCTTTCTTTTTCTTCCACTCATGTATATTTCTTTAAAATAGCTGTAAATCAGCATCTTGTATTTCAATGATAGTGAGAGAAAAAAAATCAATGACTACCATTACTAAAATTTAAATTTCTGTATTAGATCTTTATATGACCTTTTAATGAAGAAATGGGGAGAGGGAGAGAAATGAAACAGCTACCAATAAACATTCAGACAGAGCACCAAGACATGAGAAAACATACTCAAAAGCTTTAGCAATTAACTTCTAACATGGCAGCAGTTAAAAGGGTTAGTTGAAATTAAAATATTAGAATTGAAGTCAGTTAGTCTAAGTTGAAATTAAAATACTAGAATTGAAGTCAGTCTATAAGCAATACTACAATTCATTCTACTTAATAAATTCTTTTTAAAAATAATGATTAATTTAAAACATGACTGACAGTTCTGGAAGCAAGAACACTGCTTCCGGTTCTCTTACTACGTAATAAATTCTATCATCATATCATTAAGTATTCTTTCCTTACCTTTTTAAGATGTCATTTCACTGAAGGCAAGGAATGGGCCGTTGTTTACCAACCACCTAATTCCTGGCACTAACTTTTCAAAAATCTTGACAGCTACCATCACCTTCAGAAAGGAAGCTCACTCTTCTCCCACATTCCTGTGTCCTGTCAACTGACATGGTGAGAACAGGTAGAGGCAGTATTTCTTCCTGTGATGCCTACCATCTCCTGTAACATTCACAGGTGCAGAAGCCTATATAAACTGCAGGTGCTCACAGTCTTTGTGTATGTGTGTGTGTATAAATATGTACTTACACATTCATACACACAAACATATATACATATTTAAACTTTAGTCACTCAAGTTAGACTTAAGATAAAATCTGGAAGCTGCGCTTAAAGACAAACTGAATTGTCATTTCATACCTATAAGCCATAATTGCCCTAGTTATGAGACACAGTCAACCATTGGCTTATGTAACTATTTTCACTTTTTCAGAATCAAGTACATTTTGTAAAATGCATCCTATAAACATAATAAAGAGGTTGGCAAACTATGTATGCTCAGGCTAAACCCAGTCCACTGTGTGGTTTTGTAAATAGTGTAGAACACAGTCACATGCATTTATTAATGTATTATCTGTGGCTGTGTTTGTGCTACAAAGGAGTTGAACAGTTTCAAAAGAGGCTGTAATATGGTACACAAAGACTAAAATATGTACTATCTTCACCTTAGAGAAAAAGTTTGCCAACCCCTATTATAATAGCAGCAGCTGTGTGCTACCAAGTACCTACTCCAATGCTACATACTTTATATACATGATCTAAAATTTTGTCAGCAACCATTTTAAGTAGGTATTACCTCTAAATTAGAAATAAAGCAAATTAAAAGTTCTAAATTATTAAAAAGTATAAAAACTCCATGGAAACCTGTTAAATATGCAGATTCCTAAAACCATCTATAGAAATTCTTGTTCTTAGATGGAATCCAGAAAACTTCATTTTTTCCAACTACCTTGGGTGATTCTGGTGCAGAAAGTCAAGAATCAAATATAAGCACTTAATAAAGAGATACAAAGCAGGTGCCTGGCTGGCTCAATCAGTGAAGCATATAGCATGCTAGACCTCGCAGGTCTAAATCCAAGCCCCACATCAGGTGTAAGAGATAACGATAACATCTTACAAAAAAAAATAATAATTTGCCTAGTATCACCTAGTTCTGTATGTGATTGAGCAAGAATGTGAACCTAAGTGCACCAGTTCCAACATCTACATTCTTTCCAACTTCTCTTAGTTGTAACTAAGCTCTAAGACATCTGCTTTTAAGAGTTACTTAGAAATGTTTAATCTGGTGACAATATAAAAAATCTAAGTTATTATGGTTGAAAGTTACAGTGGAGACTACAAGTTGATCCAGTATGAATTCATGAAGTTTAACTAAAATCTGCACTTCTGAGAAATGAAGGGTCTGAAACATACTACAGAGAGATACTGAGCTTGATGATGTTAAAGCCCATCTCTCGGCTTTCATCTTATTATATTTATATATTTTTAATTCAAGTGGGTACAAAATAGTGAAGTGCTGAACTCAAACCACATGAATGACTTAACAAGTGATAAAAAATTAAACGCATCTGTGAATATAATATGCAACTTACTTATTCAATGTAAAAATTATTTTAATCTCAAAACACATCACCCTTAGCTTATAGATACTATAACAAGTTAACCAGTTAAGGTAAAGAATTTTTGCGGTTCCTAGTTCTAATTATAATTAACCTCGTTGAGATTGCAGCTGTAAGTACTAAATCTATAGTCTAAACTTTGTTCATTAATAACTAAATTTATAGTTTATAATTCCTTAAGCACAAGGAACGCTATCTTCTCCTTATAACTAAAGGCAAATATGTCATACAGTTATATTATTTTAAACAATTAGCTCCTAATTTGAAACACATAATAATACAAGGAACAAAGCTTCTGCCACACTCTCATGAGTTTTAGATTCTACTTGAACATTCCAACTGTATTTTCTTAATGCTATGTATCAACTAATCACATAGCAATTGATTCTTTTTTTTAGTGGATGCCATAAAGTCCAAACTTGCCTTCCTAAAAGATACTATAAAACCACTGGTAAGGAAAAATAACAGAAACATATCCATAACTAACACACAAATATAACCACAAAGACAAGAAGAAACAAATGGTACACAGTAGACTCTTGAAGAAAGGAAAACTCTAAAAAAAAAATACACAAAATAGTTACATTTGTTGAACTGTGAAATTCATTCTTCTGTGTAGGGAAGAAAAATTAGGCACAAAAATATGATTTAGGTAACTCCTGGTAAAATAAGCAAATGACAATCTTAAAATCTTAGCGTCAAACTGAAACAGAAAGATTCTGTCTGAAAATATGAGAACTTTTCATATCACTGATCAACAGTTTAGATAGGCAACTGATTGAAAGTAAAAATGTATTTTTTTAATACCTAAGACAAAGTAATCTGATTTTTTTGGTCCCTTATATTTTAGTTTTATAAATAAGTTTGCTCTGTGAAATGAATATGCAAAAGAAACTTATAAAATAAAAATATGAAAAGTTAAAATATATTCCAAAGGAAATAACAGATTCTCTTTGATTAACTTGCAGTTAAAAATAAAGCTGAGTGTCCACTTCAACAAGATGAAGTCCCTCACTTGAAATTCCATTATATAGGATGTGTTATTTGGTCTTGCACTGAGCTTAAAAGCTAATACATTGTTTTAATGTATAACTAATACCTTTCTCTGTCTCACAAATGGCATTGAGATTTGGTTACTAGTATATAACATATTCTATACATAACAATTATATATAATTTATCGACAATAAATAATAAAGAACACTGTCAAGTACACCATGGTTTAGGGTACACCGGAAGATTTTTTTTTTTTTAAGTTTCCATACAAAGACTTCACAACATTCAAAATAAAGATGTCAGCTCAATGTATTTTTAAAAAATAGAATCTCTAATCCACACTAAAATATAAAATGTATTCAAACATATTTTTAAGAATACGTGCTTCAATCTACCATCCTTGACAGTGCTCTTTGGTTGATTTCTTCAAGTAAAAGTTAGTTATAAATATAAACCACCTTTGCATTGAACAGTAACAACTTAAAATCTATTAAGAATGGTCACAATAGTAATTTCATAGTATTATGACCACTTAATCAAACTGTTTGACTTTAGTATCCTTACAAAAGCACAATTTTGAATGAAAATAGTCTTCCAACTATAATGCCTATTCTCAAAACTGGTTTCCTTTAAAATGCAAGTTTCACAGTTTCAGACTTTTTGAATTAATACTAATAATCCTTCAACCAAAACTGTATTTTCAAATTTCAATTCAGCATTGAAGGGGCATCTACATTTTAGCAACCAAACCTCAAACCACTTTATCCAATAATATAATACAACCAGTGTCTCTTAAATACGGAAACAGAGAATTTGAATACACCAAGATATGAACAATCACAGAAAACATTTCACCAAAAACTATCACTATCTGTATCTCAAAATTACTAAAACTATTTCCAAAGCTTCTTGATTACTTTAACAGATATAAATTTCAACAAGTACAAATAACATTTACTCCATATGTGGCTCTCTCCTTAATCAAAATATCTAACAAATCAGAATCAACAGGTAATAGAAAATCTGGAAACATATTTGCTTCTAATACTGTTGTCCTTCCCAATACTGAGAAAATTCTGTATTTATTAAGACCAGTGCAATGTCAGTTGGTTTTTCAATAACCCCCATTACAAGCAGGTACATTTTCAAACCACGAATTACCAAATAGGTTTCACAGTTAAATTTAAAAACAAAGTCATTTCATCATTTTTCATTTAAAACTCTTAACAAGAACCACAAATTTTCTAAGAAACATAATTTATACAAATATATAGAGAATATATATTCCTAATTTAACAGTTACCATGACTTTACAACCTAAAAGAAAATCTTTTAGACTTCATGTTTTTAATCCTTACATATGAATTAAATTTAGCAGTATAAAGATCAAAGGACCATTAAGAACATCAAAGAAATCAACTTTACTTACTGCTAAGGTCAGATACCTACCTTGTTTCTCATTGTAGATTATATTCTTACACAATAGGTCATTATGGCAAAGCACAACAGGTGAGCCCAGGTTGGAAAGAATCTCCTTCATCCAAGTCATTTCTTCCTGAAGAATCTGAGAGCTTGGGATATCACTTAAAAACCTTTTAGTTTAAAAAAAAAAAAAAAAAAGTTATATATTGCTTATATTAATGACTTTTTTCACGTTTAAAGACTAACATCTATTTTTAATGAATTCTTTCCATTCAATTACATAGACTCCTGAATTAAACCAAGCGAATTATTACAAAAGCTGGAATAAAGGAAAATCTTTACTTAATGAACTTAATACGAGTAAAACAAACTAAGCAAGTTAAAATGCAGGGCAGTAAAGTAAAAAATCTGTTATTACAAAATTGGAGGAGAAAAGTAATACATATACTTAATAGATAACATTTAGTAAGCACTATTCTAAATGTTTTACATTTGTCTCCAAGACAAAAAAAGTTCAATAAAAAGAAGTATATTATTTAAAGCTACAAGACAGTTTATTAAAGAACTAAAACATCAAAAAAAAAAAATAAAGAAAGAAAAAAATAAAGAACTAAAACATCTATTTCAAGCTTTGAAGGGTGAATGCAGTACAAATCAGCTAAATTTACCTATCACAGTCAACAGACAACTACTATTGATAAACCTTATCAATTCTATGATAATCATAGACATTATCTATGATAATCATATCATAGAATACTCCATGATCTATTATAGAAACGGTCTCAGAATAGTGAGCCTGGGAAGTATGGTAGGTAGAGTGGCAAACAGGACTGGAAATCACGGCTTTTTAATTCTTCGGTCTTCTGAACTCTTCATTACACCACATGTATATTCATTTGATAAAAGTAAAATGAAACAAAAATATGGTGCTACCACTCATTCCTCAATAGCACCATCTGGCTTTAAAAATTGCTGTTAATTTATTCTTTCTCTCCCTTTAGCACTGTTTTCTTCATTCTCTCTCAACAGTCTCTCAAATTGCAGCCTTACTTTTCCATTTTACAATATAATAAAGATTCTCTATCAGTGAACTTAACTTTAATGAATTTGCCTATTGAGGTGGTTGCTGCCTGTTATTATTCCACTACTGTATTCTTCTTTACATACAGCTACCAAAAATAACCCTTATATACTTTTTTCAAGATGATGCAATGGTTCAAGAAATCTATTTGAAAGGTACAGAGTTGACTAGAAGTAACAGAACTGAAAGGATTGAACATGATAATTACAATCATATACAAACAAAAAGGAACAGAATGTGAACAGATTTTTTAATGTTTTAATTGTTTTTAAAGTTTTAGTTTTAGATTATCTATTAGGGCAGGGTGCTTTTTGCATGCTGTTCTACATATGTTGTATATACTAACTCAATTAACCCTCATAAAAACTCTAATGGGTAAATATACTATTCTTATTATTTCCATTTTAATTTTGCCTAAGATAAAACAGCAGAACTATTTTCTTTTTTAAAAGATTTTATTAATTTATTTGACAGACAGAGATCACACGTAAGCAGAGAGGCAGGCAGAGACAGAGGGGGAAGCAGGCTCCCTGCTGAGCAGAGAGCCTGATTCGGGGCTTGATCCCAGGACCTGGAATCATGACCTGAGCCAAAGGCAGAGGCTTTATTAACCCACTGAGCCACCCAGGCGCCCCATCACAGCAGAACTATTCAGTGGCAGAATTACGGCTTCATCCTAGGCAGTCTGGTTCACAATCTTGTACTCTTAACCTACACAATACTATACTGATATATCTCAAAAAGTTGAGAAAACCATACATTCACTACTGTCACCTACTTCTTCATGATTTTTAAATTTTTCAATAAAATAGTTACTTCAAAAGAGAATTTTGTCATTTCCTGGGTATCTAGCACAACTGACACATTTGCAGATGTCTGCCTATCTCAGTTAAAAGGGTATACTATTCCTAACAAATTCAGAGTTTGATAAACTACCTACAAATAAAAACATATTCACTGAGTGAATCAAACTAAACTCTGAAATAATAACTCAACAGAGCAATGAATTATAAGAAGTAAAAAGAATTATGAATTGTAAGAAATAAGAAAAACTCTATAGGTCCTGCCTGTCTCTATTATTCTTAAAATGAAAAATTCCTGAATACAAGAGTTGGGAGTATGTTTTGGATATAAAGGAGAAAACAGAATTCCTAATTTTTGTACCAATAATAATCACACTATAAAAACATGTTCATATAATTTAGATTCTAAATGCTAATTTATAAATTTTTAATAAAAAATAATGAATTACCTTACTTGGAACCTGGGGAGTCAGATTTACAAAAGCTGAGTAGGACTCCAGTAATTGATTTTTCAACCTCATAATCTAGGACTTGAATAGTCTCAGTAAACTAAGACAACCTAAACTTTTTCACACTCTAATATTACTACACTGCCCCAAAGCAAATCTCTAGGTCTATTTAAAACAGCTTTGAAAAAAAAGAATTCTTATAAAAAGGGCTCCATGGCCAACTCATTCTATGCAAAAAGTACCACTCATAGCAATCACTGTATTTACTTCCAAATAAATGTTCTATATTTGTTTCTTGGCTGGTCACCTCTACCCACTCCCCACCTCTATCCCACGCTTTTGTAGGGTTTTGTTGTTGTTGTCCTGTTTTGTTTTTGAGTTGGCTGAGGTAGACAGTCATATTAACGCAGTGCCACCTGAGAGTCAAATGAAATCAGTGCAAACTTAATCAAATGCAAAGACAGCAACCTAACCAGATTATATATACAAAAACCTGTAAGCATTCTCGAAAACTTCATAGCAAAACAAGGTAAAACAATTTCAAATGTAATGGTAAATTTACCTTTTATTAAGATCTTCATCTGCAAATCCTGTGGGAATGAGAGAGAAATATTTTCCCATCTTTAGCCATAGATTAGATTTGGGAATCCAGCCATTGTGTGCATGGATAGCATGGATTTTAGCAAGCTGACGTGCTATTAGCCTGTTTTAAAACAAAGCAGCATAAAAAGAAAATGTTAAGCATCATAAAGTTCGTGTCTATTCATGAGTAAACTAACTTAGTGTGCATTCATTTTATAACATGATTGCATTTTTACCTAATATAAGAGTCAAAATAATTTGTCAAGTCAACTCTCACAAAGGAAAGGCAAGGAAATGTTTAAAGCATTAGTAGGAAGAAACACCTACAATTAATTCAGTGAATAAATATTGTGTCCAAAAGAGGCTCAATGTCTGCAAGTAGGTGGTCTATTCTGATTACATAAACAATGGTTAGGACCAAACACAATTATAAATAATTTCAAAGCCCATATTAGACATTAATCTGAGATACATTTAAAGTTTGAGCCTCGTCAATGAGATTAAAGGACAAAGGGGACTAAAGTAAAAAGGTAACTGGGAAGAAAAATGGGTTACAGAAGTTCATTCTTATAACTGTGTTAAAGACAAATTTCCTGAACAAACATTAAGATTCTATGATGTCAGAATTAATCTTCTTTATTCAACAATAAAATAATTTGAAGCTGTATCTGTAGAACCAGCAACAGCAAACATTAACATAAGAATAAGCACACAAAACAGAAATAAGGTGGATCACGAGGGGGGAATAAAAGATCAATGATATCATAAGGTGAAATAATATTTGAATAATTGGGATCCAAGAAGAAGAAAGAGAGAGGGGGGCAGAAGGTATACTGCAGCAAATTATAGCAGAGAACTTCCCTAATTTGGGGAAGAAAACAGGCATCAAAATCCAGGAAGCCCAGGGAACCCCCTCAAAATCAATAAAAATAAGTCAACACCCCAACATCTAATAGGAAATCTTAACAAATCTCAAAGTAAAGAGAAAATCCTGAAAGCACATTGGGACAAGAGGTCTGTAACCTACAAGGGTAGAAACATTAGATTGTCAGCAGACCTCTGCACAGGGACCTGACAAGCCAGAAAGAATTGGCATGATATATTCAGGGTACTAAATGAGAAAAATATGCTAAGAATACTTTCTTCAGTTAGGCTGTCACTGAAAATAGAAGGAGGGATAAAAAGCTTCCAGGACAAAACAGAAACTAAAAGAATTTGCAATCACCAAACCAGCTCTACAGGAAATATTGAAAGGGATCCTTCTAAGCAGAGAGAAAGCCCAAAAGTAACATAGACCAGAAAAGAACAGACAATATACAGTAACAGTCACCTTATAGGCAATACAATGGCATTAAATTCGTATCTTTCAATAGTTACCCTGAATGTAAATGGACTAAATGCCACAATCAAGACACAGGGTGTCAGGTTGGTTAAAAAAAAACCAAGACCCACTGATATGCTGTCTGCAAGACACTAAATTTAGATGCAAAGACAGCTCCAGATTTAAAGTGAGGTGTTGAAAAAACATTTATCATGCTAACAGACATCCAAAGAAAGCTGGGGTGGTAATCCTCATATCAAATTAGATTTTAAACCAAAGACTGTAAGAGACGAGGAAGGACACTGTGTCATACTTAATAGGTCTATCCATTAAAAAGATCTAACAATTATAAATATTTATGCCCCTAACATGGGAGCAGCCAATTATATAAGCCAATGAATAAAAAAATCAAAGAAACATATGGACAATAATACAATAATAGAAGGGGACTTCAACACCTAACCCTCATTGAAATGGACAGATCATTTAAGCAAAAGATCAGCAAGGAAATAAGGGCTTTACATGACACACTGGCCCAGACAGACATCACAAATATATTTAGAACATTCCATTCCCAAGCAACAGAATACACATTCTTCTCTAGTGCAAATGGAACCTTCTCCAGAACAGATTACAACCTGGGTCATAAATCAGGTCTCAACAGGTACCAAAAGACTAGGTCCCTGCATATTTTCAGACCACAATGCTTTGAAACTGGAACTAAATCACAAGAGAAAAGTTGGAAAGAACTCAAATGCATGGATGCTAAGAGCATCCTACTAAAGAATGAATGGGTCAACCATAAAATTAAAGAAAGAACAATTTTAAAAATTCATGGAAACAAATGAAAATAAGAACACAACTGTTCAAACTCTTTTGGTTTCAGCAAATGCAATCCTAAGAGGAAAATACAGAGCAATACAAGTCTTTCTCAAGAAACAAGAAAGGTCTCAAACACAGAACCTAACCCTACACCTAAAGGAACTGAAGAATAGCAATTAAAGCCTAAACCCAGCAGTTAAGAGAAATAATAAAGATCAGAGCAGAAGTCAATGAACCAGAAACCAAAACAACAGTAGGACATCAATGAAACTAGGAGGAGGTTCTTTGAAAGAATTAGTGAGACTGATAGACCCCTGGCCAGGCTTATCAGAAAGAAAAAAGGAAGGACCCAAAGTAATAAAATCATGAATGAAAGAGGAGCGATCACAACCAACACCAAAGAAATACAAACAATTACAAAAACATATTATGAGCAACTATACACCAGCAAATTAGACAATCTGGAAGAAATGGATGCATTCCTAGAGACATATAAACTACCAAAACTGAACCAGGAAGAAAAAGAAAACCTAAACAGACCCATAACCAGCAAAGAAATTGAAGCAGTAATCAAAAATCTCCCACAAACAAGAGCCCAGGGCCAGATGGCTCCCCAGGGGAATTCTACCAAACATTTAAAGAAATAATACCTATTTTTCTGAAACTGTTCCAAAAAATAGAAATGGAAGGAACACTTCCAAACTCATTTTATGAAGCCAGCATTACCTTGATCCCAAAACCAAAGGCCCCACCAAAAAGGAGAATTACAGACCAATTACAGAGAATTACAAAATTACAGACCAATTACAGACCCATGCTAATGAACATGGATGCAAAAATTCTCACCAAAATACCAGCCAAAAGGATCCAACAGTACATTAAAAGGAATATTCACCAGAGCGAATGGGATTTATTCCTGGTCTGCAAGATTGGTTCAATATCCACAAATCAATCACTGTGATACACTACATTAATAAAAGAAAGGACAAGAAAGTGCAGAAAAAGCACTTGACAAAATATAGCATCCTTTCTTGATTAAAACTCTTCACACTCTAAGGATAGAGAGTATACACCTCAATATCAAAAAAAAAAAAAAAGCCATCTAAGAAAAACCCACAGCAAATATTACTCTCAATAGAGAAAAACTGAGAGATATTCCCCTAAGTTCAGGAACATGGCAGAGATGACTACTATCACCAATGCTATTCAACATTGTACTAGAAGTGCTAGCCTTAGCAATCAGACAAAAAAAATAAAAATAAAAGGCACACAAATCAGCAAAGTAGTCATCACACTCTCACTCTTTGCAGATGATATGATACTTTATGTAGAAAACCCAAAAGACTCCACCCCAAAACTGCTAGAACTTATACAGGAATTCAGTAAAGAGGCAGGATATAAAATCAATGCATAGAAGTCAGGCTCTCTGCTCAGCAGGAAGCATGCTTCCCCCTCTCTCTCTGCCTGCCTCTCTGCCTACTTGTGATCTCTGTCTGTCAAATAAATAAATAAAACCTTTAGAAATCAGTTGCATGGGGCGCCTGGGTGGCTCAGTGGGTTAAAGCCTCTGCCTTCGGCTCAGGTCATGGTCTCAGGGTCCTGGGATCAAGCCCCGCATGAGGCTCTCTGCTCAGCGGGGAGCCTGCTTCCTCCTCTCTCTCTCTCTGCCTGCCTCTCTGACTACTTTTGATCTGTCAAATAAATAAATATCTTTAAAAAAAAAAAAAAGAGAAATCAGTTGCATTTCTATAAATCAACAAAAAGACAGAAGAAAAAGAAATAAGGAGTCAATACCATTTACAATTGCACCCAAAACCATAAGATACCTAGGAATAAATCTAAACAAAAAGGCAAAGGATCTGTACGCAGAAAACTACAGTGTACTCATGAAAGAAACCAAGGAACACACAGAGAAATGGAAAAATGTTCCATGCTCATGGACTAGAAGAACAAATATTGTGAAAATGTCTACGTTACCTGGAGCAATCTACATATTCAACACAATCCCTATCAAAATACCATCTTTTTTTTTCCCCCCTACAGAAATGGAACAAATAATCCTAAAATTTGTATGGAACCAGAATAGACCCTGAATAGCTAGAGGAATGTTGAAAAAGAAAACCAAAGTTGGTGGCATCACAATTTGGAACTTCAAGCTTTATTACAAAGCTATAATCAACAAGACAGCATGGTACTGGCCCAAAAACAGACACATAAATCAATGGAACAGACAGAGAACTCAGAAATGAACTCTCAACTCTATGATCAACTACTGCTCGACAAGCAGGAAAGAATGTCTAACAGAAAAAAGATAGTCTCTTCCACAAATGGTGTCAGGAAAACTGGACAGCCACATGTAGAAGAATGAAACTGAACCATTTCCTTATACCACACACAAAAATAGATTCAAAATGGATGAAAGACCTCAATGTGAGAAAGGAATCCATCAAAATCCTTGAGGAGAACACAAGCAGCAACCTCTTTAACCTCGGCCGCAGCAACTTTTTCCTAGGAACACTACCAAATGCAAGGGAAGCAAGTGCAAAAATAAACTATTGGGACTTCATCAAGATGTAAAGCTTTTGCACAGCAAAGGAAATAGTCAACAAAACAAAACAACAAGTGACAGAATAGGAAAAGGTATTTGCAAATGACACATCAAATAAATGGCCAGTATCCAAAATCCATAAAGAATTTATCAAACTCAACACCCGAAGAACAAATAATCCAATCAAGAAATAGGCAGAAGACATGAACACACATTTCTGTAAAGAAGACATCCAAATGGCCAACAGACACATGAAAAAGTGCTCAACTCGGCATCAGGGAAACACAAATCAAAACCACAATGACGTACCACCTCACACCAGTCAGAATGACTAAAATTAACAAGTCAGGAAACAGACAGGTGTTGGCAATGATGCAAAGAAAGGGAAACCCTCCTACACTGTTGGTGGGAAGGCAAGCTGGCACAGCCACTCTGGACACCATATGGAGGTTCCACAAAAAGATAAAAACAGAGCTACCCTAACAACAGAGCAATTGCACTACTGGGTATTTACCCTAAAGATATAAATGTAGTGACCCAAAGAAGCACATGCATCCCAATGTTTATATACCAGCAATGTCTAGAACAGCCGAACTATGGAAAAAAGCCCATATGCCCATCAACAGATCAATGGGTAAAGAAGATGTGACATATATATACAATGGACTACTTCTCAGCCATCCAAATAAATAAATAAATAAATAAACCTTGCCATTTGCAACAATGTAAATGGAACTGTAGGGTATTGTGCTAAGCGAAAAACGTCAATCAGAGAAAGACCTCACTCATATGTATAACTTAAAAGGAGCATAAGAAAAGAGAGGAAAAGATGAAAACAAAAGAAATCAAAGAGTGAGACAAACCATAAGAGATTCTTTTTTTTTTTTTAAGATTTTATTTATTCATTTGACAGAGAACACAAGTAGGCAGAGAGGCAGGCAGAGAGAGAGAGAAGCAGGCTCTGCACTGAGCAGAGCCCAATGCGGGGCTCGATCCCAGGACCCTGAGATCATGACCTGGGCCGAAGGCAGAGGCTTTAACCCGCTGAGCCACCCAGGCGCCCCCATAAGAGATTCTTAATCATAGGAAACAAACTGAAGGTTGCTGGGGAGGAGGGGGAGAGGGGGATTGGATCACTGGGTGATGGGCATTAAGGAGGGCACATGATGTAAAGAACACTTGGTACTACTTATGAGTGATGTATCACTGACCTCTACCTCAGAAACCAGTAACACATTATATGTTAGTTAACTGAATCTAAATTTTAAAAAACTTGCCCCCCTAAAAAAATAATAAATAAGGCTTCACTGCACTAACATCCAAGGCAAATGCTACTTTAAAATCCCATCAAAGCAAAATCCCATCAGTAAAGTAAAACATTTAAAAATGTCAACACTTCAGAGAATTTTCTTAAATATCCAGTAATACTAACTGTCCCCACTCTTGGAGGCTTTTAAAAAACTAAGAGCAAGAGGCACCTTGGTGACTCAGTTGGTTAAGCAGCTGCCTTCGGCTCAGGTCATGATCCCAGGATTCTGGGATCAAGCCCCATGCTGGACTCCCTGCTCCCCACACATCCCCTGTGTTATCTCTCTTCCCCAGATAATAAAATCTTTAAAAAAAATTAAGAGCATTATAACCATAAAAGGAATTTTTTAATTGAAAAATAATCCCTAATCCTACCACTCCAATAGTTTACTTCATTTTTAAATACACCCTTTGGATTTTCACATAAGCCAATTATTGTGATTATAGCCACAGTTCAGCAATTAAGCTGGTTTCTTCCATATTAATCCCACATCAGCCATTCTGCGTACTTTAGACAATAATCAAAATTACCATTTCAACAAGTAGCATAGTATTTGTGCTGATATGCCTTGGTTATATCTGAATATGAGCACTGTCATGACATAAACATATAACTTCTATGAATTATTATATATTGCCCTATTAATTTCTAAGAGAACATTACCAGTATTACTTGTAACTCACAATGTACCAGTTACACTACAATACAATCCAGCACTGGAAGTCAGTGTTTTCTACTTCTGCTTTTTGATAAATGTGCAATAATTAATTTTAAACTGCATTTTGTCCCATTATATCTGTTGCTGGGTGGTTTTTAATTAAACTGCAGGCAGGATTCCTAGCAAAAGGTTTCAAAAAAAAAAAAAAAAAAAAAAAAGTTTCAAAGAAATACCAGATGAGAAAATTCCTAAACTGTGAATTTTGAAAATTTTTCTGAATATCTCTGTGGAGCTTGATTGCCACAGAAAGTTCAAATAAAACAAGTCATGATAAATTTCCTTAAGCTGAATTACTCGCTAATCGTTAACCTGGTGGTCTTTATCATAGCATTCCCTCACTGCCTCTTCCATATGCTCTGCCTCTTCCTTTAAACTCCAGTTCAAATGTGATCTCAGTGGAACACTGCCTAAATTCCCACAGTTATTTTTTTTTGAAAACCTTTTCTGTTCTTCTGTGTATACTATTTGCTTACTTTTTTCCAAAGATTATTGTCTGTCACACACTGCAAATTACTTGGAAGGAGGGCAGGGACTACCTGAATTCTTTTTCTTTCCCTAGACTAAACATAAATACATGTCAGATTTTTAATAGTCAAAGCAGATACTCTAGAATAATCTAACACAGGCAAGTAGCTATGTCTGAATAAACCATAGCAAGAGAGCACTGTGGACTTTGATCTAAGGCTCAATCAACATTTACTGTTGGCTGTGTATCAGTTCATCTAATAACAATGGCTCAAAATGTGATACCTAACTAATCCAAAATTAGTAATAAGCCCTATAAATTGATAAATGAAAGATCCTTTTTATCATAAATATATGAAATTCATTTTTTAAATATTTAAAAAATTTTAAAGATTTTATTTATTTATTTGACAGACAGAGATCACAGTAGGCAGAGAGGCAGGCAGAGAGGGCAGGGTGGGGGGAAGCAGCTCCCTGCTGAACAGAAAGCACTATGCAGGGCTCCATCCCAGGACCCTGGGAGCATGACCTGAGCCGAAAGCAGAGGCTTTAACCCACTGAGCCACCCTGGCACCCCAAAATTCATTTTTTAAAGGAGAAAAGCTAAATATATAAAGCACATTATCCTATTATTTACATCCCTAACCTCTTCTTGGAGCTCTAGAGTTACCATTCATTCAATTGCTTACTTGATATTTCTTTAAAAAATACTTCACTGTACATACTCAAAAATAATAAAACATTCCTTTAGAAATCATTTATAATTTACCTATTTTATTAATATGCCCTTCCATCAATTAGTTCCTTCTGTATTTTGTTTTACAGTAATTAGCAAAACTGTATGAACATTTAACTATCCCATGGGAATATATTACCTGAAATAAATTTAATTGCAAAATAAATAGCCAGTATTAATACTCAGTGTCAACTAACTATATCCTTACTGTCATCTTTTTTTCCTTCCTTTCTCAAACTCTATTCTGCTTTTTTTCCAAAATTGTGAGTCAACTCAGTGCATCATTCATTTCAAGTCAATTATAAGAGAACTTAATTAGTATTGCTATTTGGTCTCAGCATTTTTTTTTAATGAAAGGTATATATGCCTGTATTAGTATCATATACTCTAAACAAGTAGATCTAACAAAGTATAGGAAAAGGCTACTTGTAGTAGACTTTTTAAAGCAGTTTAGGCTCACAGCAAAATTGAGGGGAAGATTCAGAGTTTTCCCAAATTCCCCCTATCCAACACTAGCATCACCTCCTCCATTATCAACACCAGAGTAGTGCATTTGTTGCAACTGAAGCACACACACTGACACCCAAAGTTCATAGTTTACATCAGGGTACACACTTAGCGGTATACATTCTATGGGTCTGAACAAATTTATGACAGGTATCCACTATAAAGTATCATACAGACATTTTCACTGCCCTAAAAATCCTGTTTCACCTATTCTCCTATTCACCTCCTTCCCCACTAACCCTTAGCAATTACTGATCTTTTTAGTGTCTCCACAGTTTTATCTTTTTCGGAATATCATATAATTTAATGCAAACAAGTTTATGACATGGTATCAAATACCTAAGTGAGCCTTACCTAAATTTCACTGTTCTTGATCAAATACTGTTAATTATTCGGGCATCTGGGTGGCTCAGTCAGTTAAGCACCCAACTCTTGAGGTTATGATCTCAGGGTTGAGATGGGAGTCCTGTCTGGGGCTCCACGCTCAGCAGCAAGTCTGCTTGAGATTCTGTCTTTCCGGCTCCCTCTCCACTGTCCCTTCCCCATCTCGCGCTCTCTCTCCCCCTAAAATAAACCTTTAAAAATTTTTTCAAAAAATACTATAATTATTCTTTGTACTTAAGATTATTTAAAATCAATTATGCAAAGCTTTCCTTTTAAAACAGAAATTCTATAGTAAGCTTAATAACAATTATTTAATTATATAAAATAATCAGAAGTCAATAAATGGGAGAAAGTCTGCATTTATTTTCTTCTTGAGTCTTTTCACTTCAATCCTACAAATTTTCATAATATGTTTTTTTTTTAATGTGATTAACAAAGGCCTTACTATTTTCCTTTATATTTTATGAGCTTTTCTCAAGTAAAAAGATACTCATTAGTATCTTTAGGATATACTTTTCCTAGCCATGTGACCTTCAGCAAATTACTTAAAAATCTTTGTACCTTATTTTTCTCATCTATTAAAATAGGATCTTAATATTACCTATACCCTGGGATTATTGTGAGTTGAATTTATTAATACACAACAGGTAAGTTCTGGAGCACCTGGCTGGCTCAGTTGTGTAGCATGCAACTCTTGATATCAGGGTTATGAGTTCAAGCCCCACACTGAGCACAGTTTACTTAATAAGAAAATATTAAAAAACATATATAGAAGGGGCGCCTGGGTGGCTCAGTGGGTTAAGCCTCTGCCTTCGGGTCAGGTCAGGATCTCAGGGTCGTGGGATCGAGCCCCGAATCAGGGTCTCTGCTCAGCGGGGAGCCTGCTTCCCCCCACCCCGTCTCTCTGCCTGCCTCTCTGCCTACTTGTGGTCTCTCTCTCTGTCAAATAAATAAATAAAATCTTTAAAATATATATATATAGAAATGCCTGGGTGGCTCATTCGGTTCAGTGTCTGACTCTTGGTTTTGGTTCAGGTCACGATCTCAGGATTGTGAGATGGAGCTCTGCTTCAGGCTCCATGCTCAGTAGGGAGTCTACTCCGGATTCTCTCTCCCTCTCCCTTTGCCCCTCCCCTCCAATTTCTCTCTCTAAAATAAATCTTTAAAAACAAATACACACATACACACACACAAAGGGGTATTTAGAAGAGTGTCCAGTTCATATTTAGTGCTGAATAAATATTAGCCTCCATCACTTTAATATATTATTTCTCTAATAAGAATTGTAAACATACCTATTACTACTTTTTTAGTATCAATTAAAAATAAAATCTTGACTTTTTCAATTTTTTAATAAACGTATGCACCTTTTTTTTTTTTTAAAGATTTTACTTATTTATTTGAGAGAGGTGGGGTGGGGGGAACATGCGTGCGCGAGCATAAGCCAGGGAGAAAGGCAGCCGGATAGGGAGAAGCAGACTTCCCGCTGAGCAGGAAGCTCAATGCCAGACTTGATCCCAGGACCCTCATGATCCCTGGGATCATGACCTGAGCTGGAGGCAACCACATAACTAACTGAGCCACCCAGGAACCCCAGCTTTCTTTTCTTAAGATTTATTTATTTGAGAGACAGCAAGCACATGAGTTCAGGGGAGGAGCAGACGGAGAAAGTCTTCAAGCAGACTCCCCGGAGTGTGAAGCCCAATGCAGGGCTAGATCCCATGACTTAATTAGATTATTACCTTAGCTGAACCAAAAGTCAGACGCTTAACCAACTGAGCAATCCAGGTGCTCCTAAAATCTTGACTTTTTAACATAAAATGGTTTCTCAGAAGAAGTTAAAATAAAAACCAAATCAAGGGACAACTCATGGGTAGTAATTACCCAAAATCATTTAGTTAAGAAAGATTCCGAAATCTCATCTATGTTCAGAGGTAAAGAGCTTCAAGACTGGTTAGTTTTGTCTGTCACAAACAAGAAGGGGGGTTTAGTGATGGCAATAATTACTTGCTATGTCACATCTATATGCTGCTAAGGTTCACCTTAAGGAATACTACAGAATATGTTATAATAAACAGTACATAATAGCAAAAAAGTCTATGAATTTTAAAGTTCAGAAAATATGCTTCTACAAGCACAATAAAGGATGCCCAGGTGGCTCAGTGGGGTTTAAACGTCTGCCTTTGGCTCACGTCATGATCCCAGGGTCCTGGGATGGAGCCCCACATCAGACTTCCTGCTCAGTGGAGTCTGCTTCTCCCTCTCTCCATGCTTGTGCTTGCACACACACTCTCCCTCACTCAAGCAAATAAAATCTTTAAATAAATAATAAAAGCATAATAAAGTCAACTGATTAGTAATATCCTAGTAATATCTATAATTTGCCTAAGTACTTTAATACCTTAATGTCCAAGTTATTGTAAGATCTGCCTAAGTCAAATAAAATGTGAAAAGTCTTTAGGAAAAAAAAATTATAATAATTATAAAAGCTAACATTTACATAGTGTTTAACATATGCCAGGCCTTGTTCTAAACTTTTTACATATATTAACAACGTTAATCCTTACAACAGCCCTAGAAGTAGATACTATTATTATTCTCATTTTTTAGATAAGGAAACTGAGGCACAAAATATTTAAGGGCTATACCCAAATTCACATAGCCCGTAAATCTGAAGCAGTCTGGTTCCACTGTGTGTCCTTTGTGATGAAGATATAATGCCATATATAGAATTTCACAAGGCTTTAGATTCCATAACATTCCACAATCACTCAAAGAGAAAAAACTTGCCAGTTTCCATCATGAGACTACAGAGTAAACAGAAGGGAGAAATCTGAATGTGAAACTCTGACCAACAAATAGTAACACTGGATAGTTCATTCAACTGAAAGCTGAAATTCGGTGTGTTAAAGACAGTTTAGGAATATCAACGTCAAATCCATGGAAGTATGGGTTTTACAAAGGCAGTTAAGACTGCTACACCAGTAAAGGTGGTATCACCCTTAAGCAACTTTCTTCTTACATCTTTTGGACACTGACTCTTAAAAACTAGTATTCTTCTTCCTGCTTTAGTTACCAAGAAGCTAATATGGCCCTTCTCTAACAACCTTATGGAATATACTTCTTGTATCTGAATCTAACTCCAGCTTTTCCTTTGGCCTAATTTCACCTAATCTCTTTTAATCCTGTTATATATATGTATCTCAAACTCTGACCAACAAATAGTAACACTGGATAGTTCAAACATCTGCCTACCACTAAGGTCATGATCCCAGGGTCCTGGGATTGAACCCCATGTGGGGCTCCCTGCTCAGCTGAGGAGTCTGCTGCTCCCTCCCCCTCTGTCTCTGCTCATGTGCTCGCTCTCTCTCTCCCTGTCATTCTCTCTGTCTCAAATATGTAAAATATTTTTTTTAAAAAGGCTTAAGATTTATAAATGTATCTGATATACACAAAACTGAAGACCACAAAAAATTGTGAAACAAAAGAAAAAATAACTATCTATTAATCGGAGTTCTTCAATACATTCTAAACTACACTCACATAAGGGAAGAGACTCTTATCTCATCAAAAACTGGGGTTTGGGGGCACCTGGGTGGCTCAGTGGGTTAAAGCCTCTGCCTTTGGCTCAAGTCATGATCCCAGGGTCCTGGGATTGAGGCCCGCATTGGGCTCTCTGCTCATTGGGGAGCCTGCTTCCTCCCCTCTCTCTCTGCCTGCCTCTCTGCCTACTTGTGATGGGTCTGTCAAATAAATAAAATCTTAAAAAAAAAAAAAAATAGGTAAATACTGGGCCATTTCATTTTCATCAGTTAATGAAGCAACTCTTAAAATATGGTCCAGGCTCTTTCTAATAAATAAACATATTTAAAAAAAAGAAGAAAGAAAGAAAGAAAAGAGAAGCGGGGGGGTCTGGGGCCTTGGTGGCTTAGTCCTTAAGCAACTGCCTTCGGCTCAGGTCCTGATCCCAGGGCCCCGGGATGGACCCCTCCATCAGGCTCCCTGCTCTGTGGGGAGTCCGCTTCTCTCTCCCTAACCCTCTGCCCCTCCCCCTGCTCATGCTCACACTTGCTCTCTTTCTCAAGTAAATAAATAAAATTTAAAAAGTATATATGAGCCAGGAACCCAAGAGATTCACTTTGTTTAACTCAAAACCTTCAGGTTTATGAAGTTAAAACTACTTTCTTAAGATATGATTTACCTTTTTCACTCTAATTCTCTCATGAGTAAATGCTGTAGTTTTCAAGAAGCTACATGAAGAGGTGTGATAACGTTATCACCCTGACAGCTAACAATGTGTGCTTGTACTACTCTTGTAACTCAAAAAAAGTTGTTTTCATTTCTAACATGGTAAATACTGATAGATAAAACTCACAGAAACTCTTTCGGTCTTCAATAACCTTTAAGAGTTATAAAGGGATCTTAAGAAAAAAATATTTAAGAATTTTTGCAGTTTTCAAATTAAGCTCATACACTAATTTTTAAGAGCAGAAAAAGAACTGTAAAAGACAATTTTGAACAAATGATCTAGCATATTCAAGAAATTATTCTTATAGGAAATATAATGTACTGAATTAAAGTTTAATAAAAAGACATAACACACTAAATTAAATAACAAGTTTAAAAAATAACAGTGTTAAAAGAATTTAAAGAATCTTAGTAAGCAGAAACTCTGAAAATACGAGCAACTGGCTTACAAAAGTTAGCAATAAGAAATGTGTAATTCTTTAGTCTAAGTACTACTTTAAAAAATTAAGGGGACCACTTCACAGCAGTCAGAATGGCTAAAATTAACAAGTCATGGAAACAACAATTGTTGGAAAGGATGTGGAGAGACTGGTACTTTCTCACAGTGCTGGTGGAAATGCAAACTGGTGCAGCTACTCTGGAAAACAATGTAAGATACTTCAAAAAGGTAAAAATAGAGCTACCCTATGACCCAGAAATTGCACTACTGGGTATTTACCCCACAGGTAAAATGTAGGTGATCTGAGGAGGAATCTGCACCCCAATGTTTATAGTAGCAATATCCACAATAGCCAAACTTTGGAAAGAGCCCCAATGTCCATCGACAGATGAAAGGATAAAGAAGATGTGGTACACACACACACACACACACACACACACACACACAGGAATATTACTCAGCCATTAAAAAAGCAGAGGGGGCGCCCAGATGGCTCAGTCGGTTAAGCTACTGCTTTCCGCGAGGGTCATGATCCCGGGTTCCTGGGATCAAGCCCCACATCAGGATCCTTGCTCAGTGGGAGCCTGCTTCTCCCTCCCTCTCTCTGCCTGCTGCTCCCCCTGTTGTGCGCTCACACATGTGCGTGCTCTCTGTCAAATAAATAATTAAATAATTTTTTTAAAAATGAAATCTTGCCATCTGCAAAGACATGGATGGAACTAGAGGATATTAGGCTAAGCAGAATAAGTCAATCAGAACAAGATAATTTTATGATCTCACTCATTTGTGGAATTAAGAAACAAAGAAAGGAACATAGGGGAAGGGAGCAAAAAATAAAACAAGATGAAACCAGAGAGGGAGACAAACCATAAGAGACATCTTAATTACAGGAAACAAACTGAGGGTGGCTGGAGAGGAGGGAGTAGGAAACAGGGTCACTGGGTGATAGGCATTAAGGAAGGCATTACAATGTAATGAGCACTGGGTGTTATATACAACTGATGAATCACTGAACTCTACCTCTGAAATTAATAATATACCATATGTTAATTAATGGAATTAAAATTTTAAAAAACAAAATAAAGTAAAATAAATAACTGATTAAGGGGAAGCCTTGACACTCTGCAGACTAATCCAAAACCACATCTCACAGTCTTTTTTTTTTTGCAATCAACGATGAACAGTAAACAGGATTTTTTTCTTCAACAAAAATAAACAGAACCCTAACTAAACAAAGTTTCTAAGATAACCAAATAGTTGCTTAAAGAAAGAAAAGGCAGTTTTAAAAAATAATTTCTTTAGCATACTTAACACACATACTTAAGAAAAAGAAAAATTATTTAGAAAAAGAAATGTACCTGAAAATGGCAGGGTTGCAGACATGCTTTGGATCCAATGCTTCTCCCTGTATAAATTCATAGCATAGTCCATTATTGAAGGTACAGTAGAGTTGTGGTGCACAGCCATGAGCCTGCAACACTCGGAAACTCTTCACTTCCTCATCTCGATCAACTAACAACTCAGTCTTATTGCCATAAATTCGCACCAGGACTACATCCTCCATTGTATTACTCACATAACAGCCAATAAGTTTATTTGTGATTCCATCTGTGAAAAGCTGCCAAAAAAAAAAAAAAAGAAAGAAAGAAAAGGAAAGAAAAAATGAGGGAAAAAGCAATTATTTAATGAATGAAACAGCAGATAAGTTAAAATAATTAATTACTAATTTAAAGTATCTACTTTTTAACATAAAAAACTTTTAAATACAATTTTATCTAACATGTCTATAATTTTAATTCTAGATATAAAGATAAAGGAATGCTGTAATTCCTATAACATTATATCTTTCTTGATCCAAAATTGTTAAATTATTCAATCTCCAGTGCTTCCACACAATGTTTTGATACCTACTATATCTCCAAGTATGCTTGTACTGCAATCATTGCAAATGTGTACATATACACACGCACACAATTTCTCCTATGTCTAATAAATTCGAAAGTCTCTGAAGACAGAGACACTGCTCTCCTCCAGCATGGCATATAACATATAAAAGGTATTTAATAATGTTTACAAGTGTAATATACAAATATAAATCTACCATAAGTTACATATTGTGGTAAATCTCCAACTTCTAAAATTTAATTTTAAATGTTAATTTTAAGAGTTACTTAATACAACATGCATTAGAAATTGTTTTTAAGCATTCAGGTTCTAATTCAAACTTGAATGCTATGGCTAAAAATGCGCAACCCTAATTAGAGGAAGTGAGAGGTTAAGTAGAGATTTCTACATTATTTTCTAAAAGGGACTTTTGGGACTTTTCAAGAGCTAAAGTCAAAAATTTCAAGTTCTTTTTTTTATCTGAGCACAAATGGTACCTTTAAAAAGCAAACAGATGATCAGCAGTATTAGTTCAAATCCACTAAAAAACTGAAACTTTCATTTTCCTCTGATACTAAAATTAATTTTTCTATTTGCTCAATTATAATCTAAAGCTTTTGGAGGCTCTCGGGTAGAATGAAGGGACAAGAGATAAAAGTGTAACCAAGAGTTAACAACATTTTTTTCCCAAGAAAATTGGCAAAAAGCAAAAGGAAAAAGGGCCAAATGAATACATATTTACCTAATGCCTGAGAAAGAATATAAATGTTTCTCTTTCAAAAAGACTATTGTAATGATAAATGACACCGGAAAAGGCTTTACATCTTCAGATGAAAATTTTAAAGGTATTTCTTAAGGTAATACTAGTTATTAGTTTTTATATAAATTTTTTTATTGTATACAAGACTTGACTATTATCCTTACCCAATGTAGGTTAATTGTATGAGCTAATGCAAAGAGACTTATTTTAAATATTTACTTTTTCGGGTATGCAGAGAGATACAAGTATCCCTTTCAACCTAGATTTCACAAAAATAGTATATAGCATTGACAAGAAGCATATTCACTTAAATTAAATGTTAATCAATTTATTAAAAACTGTGTTGAAAAGCATGTTGTTTATTACAAAGCCGTATCAATTTACACAAGTTATTCCGTAACTTTTTCAGATGTCATGTACAGATAAAATATTTCAATTTACTGTAACAAAGATTGAGAAACTAATCCTAATATTCTCTATTGTACAACAGTCACATACTTCCAGTGAAATGACAGTCACAATAAATTCTTTAGAGTAAAAAACAAATACATGAACACTAAAACTTCGCATCTATAAAAATATTTTATGTATAAATAAGAGATAAAAACTCCTGCAAAGATATTCAACAAAACTTTAGGAAAATTAAATCTTGTTTTTTTTTTTTGTTTTCTTGTTTCTCTAATTTAAACTTTTTTTTTTTTTTGGCTTATGTATGTTCTCTCACTTTCTTTTTCCTGCAACAAAGCCCAAAAGGGAGGAACTGACCAGGCCTACAAGTATGGCCTTGTGGTTCTGCTGAACATAAATAATTTTACACAACACCAACATCAGATGAGGCCACTCTGACCACAATGGACCAAGACAAAAACAAAGCCACTTTGTAATCATGTCTGAACACAGACAAAATTTAAAAATTTTTCAAGACACAAAAATGACTAAATATCCCCCTATTGGGGTTAATATGAATGACTGCTGTTCCTTTTCCAGCCACAGCTTTGGCCCTGCTTCATTCCTTCAGTCTTCTAGGTAAGATTAAGATATCGGTCACAGACTCGGCCCACTTCCTGACAGCTCCCAATCCAGAGGAAAGCCTGCTTCCTTGAACATTCTCCCAAATCCTACATTAAGTCCCTTCTAACACCTACTTACTAAGAGCCCTACCATTCTGAGTGATACACATTCTCTCTTAAACCCAACTTGTTCACCTATCAGTGTGTTCCTGATGGTCCGTCACTGGCTTTAGAGATGTATGGATAAATGATTTTTGCCCTTGGATGGTTCCCACCTCATATATACACCTATAAGAAATTCAGTGTGCTGAACCTTCTGAAACATACAACAAAATACACTCGGTACTTATTAGATACATACAGTGTACTAGATATATGCTAAAAATATAAAGTTTAGGGGAGCCTGGGTGACTGAGTCGATTAAGCATCTGCCTTTAGCTCAGGTCATGATCTCAGGGTCCTGGGATAGAGCCCCAAGTTGGGTTCTCTGCTCAGTGGAGCATCTGCTACTCCTGCTGTCCTCCCCCACTTTCCCCTGCTCGTGCTCTCTCTCTCTCTCTCAAATAAATAAAATCTTAAGGAAAAAAAATGTAAAATTTCATCTCAATGGAGGTGGGACAAAACTAACACAAATTTCACAGAGCTCCTTTTCTCAAGGATTATCCTATACTGTTTATCATGTATTTAGGATAGTACTAGCTCAGAGGAGGAGCTACAAAGCAAGACATGAGTCTGAATTCTAGCTGTGTTATCTATAAGCTGAGTAACCCTGGGCAAGTCACTTACCCCCTATGTGCTTCATTCTTACATATAATATTAACATACTGGAATCTATTTCACAGCATTATTTGGATTAATGAATTAATTAATATACATAAAAGCATTTAGAGCAGTGACTGGCACACACTAAGATCTTAACATGTATGTAGAGAACTACATTTTTCACATTTTAACAAAAAAACAGCAAAATAATTCACAATAAAAGAATGAATTAAGATAAAACCTATGTTACAGATTTATAGATTAGCCCTAGGCTCTTAAGCTACACTGGTCCCACATAGCATACCTTAAAAGCAAGACCCAAGAGTCTCAAACTATTCCCAAATAACTACAAAAACTATTCAGTGCCTAAGAAGGTAAAAATTCACAATGTCTGACATTCAATTAAAGATTACCAGGCATATAAAAAAGGAAGAAAAATATAATCCATAATGAGGGGGAAAATCAATTAACTGAAACCAACCAGAACTGATGTTAGGATCAGCAGATGCTACGATCAGCAGACATTAAAACAAGTATGTTCTGCATTCTATAACAAAAACTTATGCAGAAACACTGAATATAAAAAGACAAAAGTCAAGCTTCTCAAGAAGTCTAAGGAGAAAAATACACTAGATGTATTTTTTTTTTCACTAGATGTATTTAACAGTAAGTTAGATACTGCCCCCCAAAAAAGCAAACTTGGAAAGAGAGCAATAGAAACTATCCAAAACAAAACACAGGCAGAAAATTAGCTAAATGAGAGAATAAGTGAGCATGAGTGAATAAGCAAAGTATCCATGAGCAGAGAGAATCTGTATCCCCTAGAAGAGGAAAAGAGAAACAATATTTTTTTAAATGGCCAAAATTTACCCAAATTTGATGAAAAACTATAAGCTCAAAGATCCTAGAAACTCAAATAAGCCTGAACCCAAGAAATATAAAGAAAATGATACCAACACACCTCACAATGAAATTGTTTAAAACCAAAGATGAATCATCTAATGGTGACAGTACCTATTCATCTTACTTTCCATCTACTCAGGCAAATTTCAGAGAGCCATCCTTGAACCCTCTCCCTCCATCCCCCACATAAATAGATAATTCTTG
Organism: Mustela lutreola; assembly: GCF_030435805.1. Lineage (NCBI taxonomy): Eukaryota > Metazoa > Chordata > Mammalia > Carnivora > Mustelidae > Mustela > Mustela lutreola. Next base: position 79,026,302 of record NC_081297.1, on the reverse strand, counting down.
AAACCTAGATGTAATTCCTAAAACCTCTGTTTCTGGGGTGCCTAGGTGGCTCTCCCTGCTCAGCGGGGAGTCTGCTTCTCCTTCTCTCTCTACCTCTGTGCACATGCACACGCGCGCTCTCTCTCTCAAACAAATAAAATTTAAAAAAAAAACAAAAAAACTTCTGTTTCTTGGGATGGCTGGGTTAAGAGTCTGCCTTTGCCTCAGGTCATGATCTCAGTATCGGGTTCCCTGCTCAGTGAGGAGTCTGCTTCCTCTCTGCCCTTTCCCCCTACTTGTGCACACACCTCTCCCTCTCTTCCTCACTCTCTCTCTCAAATAAATTTTTAACAAAATAAATAAATAAATAAATAAAAATACGAACATGATAAATCGGAATCTTCAAATGGCCCCACCCTGCTCCGAGGATAATTTCAAGCTCCTTAGGGCACACAAGTTCCTTGATACCTCTGCCCTCAAGTTATCTAGCAATCTACCCCACAATTTCACTCTTCTTTATTCTTCACTTCACCGTCTAACCTCTTCTAAAGTTCTAACATGAGGAGCATTTGGGTGACTCAGTTAAGTGTCTGCCTTCAGCTCAGGTCATGATTTCCTACACTGGGCTCCCTGATCAGTGGAGAGACTGCTTCTCCCTCTCCCTGCTCCCCCCACTCATCTCTCTTTCACTCTCTCTCTCTCCCTTTCTCAGAATCTTAAAAAAATAAAACAAAACAAAATAAAATAAAATTCCAACACAAAAGAGGCACCTGGGTAACTTAACTCAGGTGGTTAAGCATCTTACTCTTGATTTTGGCTTAGGTCATAATCTCGGGGTTCTACTATAAGCTCCTCTGAGATTTGGAACAAATTGAAAGAAGGAAAAATGAAAGTTAAAAACAAGAATATTTGACAAATAGGTCAAACAAAAAAAAAATGATTATTTTGTGAGAAAACTCTGTAAGTAGTTACACTAAATGTGAAAGAACTAAATCCAATTAAAACACTACGTGTGAAAAATAAATATTTATATATGCTTCTTTTACAAAAGACATGCAAAAGAAAGTTGATGTAGTTATACCATATTAAACAAAATAGATCTTAGCAATATGTTCTGAGAGATAAAGGGACATTTTATAATAATGAAAGAACGAATCATTAAGAAGATGTAACAATTCTAGATGTGTATCCATCCAATAACACAGCTTCAAATATATTTAGTAAAACTGACAAATTATTTCATAACTGCTTGAATTTTCTTTTTAAAAAGATTTTATTTATTTATTTGACAGACAGAGATCACAAGTAGGCAGAGAAAGGGGGGGGGGGGAGCAGGCTCCCTGATGAGCAGAAAGAAAGCCCGATGCGGGGCTTGATCCCAAAACCTTGGGATCACGACCTGAGCCGAAGGCAGAGGCTTTAACCCACTGAGCCACCCAGGCGCGCCCCATAACTGTTTGAATCTTGGGCACAGTTCTCAAGAGCTGATTTTTTAAAAACAGGAAAAAAATCATTATGTACACAAGTGATCTCAACAAAAGAATTAAAAATCTAACTTACCTGACATACACAGAATGATGTATCCAACTATACACATACTTTTCAAGCCTACACTAAATATTACCAAAATTGACTACAGGCTTGATTATAAACAAGCCTCAACAAACATCAAAGATTAAATCATTCAGAGTACTTTCTCAAACTACAAGAGAATATGTACTGGACATCAATAACACAAACTGCACATAAACTTATACACCCCAAATAGATTAAGATAGTAAATTTTATGTTGTTTTTCACCACGGTAAAGAAAAAGACTTTAAAATTCTCCCACTCATTTGAAATGAAGCCATAATGGATGTAAGCAATCTATGGAATGAAGGAGAAAAAGATAATTAGAAAACATTCTGAACTGAATGATAATAAAGACATTTCAAAACTTGTGGGTACCTGAAGGGTCACGTAAAAGAAAATATAAAAATAAAAAAGGCAGAAAATTAGTGATCTAAGCTTCCAGCTCAAGATACTAGAAAAAGAACAGGCAATTAATCTTAAAAAAGATAAAAGAAAAAGTTAGAAAGAAAACAAAGGGGAAAATTATCAATAAAACAGAAAAACTCAACAATCAAAAATTGTTCTTTTTAAAGATGAGGTTGATTACTTCTGAGCAAAACTATCAAGGAAAAAAAAAAAGACCACAAACTATCAGTAAGATACCAAAACATGCCAAGGGCATTACAAGAAAATTATAAAGACCACTCTTCTCACGAACATAGTTGCAAAATCTTAATCAAAATATTATTTACGGGGGCACCGGGCTGGCTCAGTCAGAAGTGCATGAGACTCTTGATCTCCAAGGTGGTGAGTTTAAGCCCCAAGGCAGGTGTAGAGATTACTTAAATAAAAACTTAAAAATATATATTAATAACTAATACAATATTTTAAAAAAGAACATCAGAACCAAATAGGACTTACTCTATGAAAGCAAAGGTTTTTAACATTCTAATTTTTTTTAAAAAATCTATGTTATTCTGCTGAATAACGAAAAGTGGAGGCAAATCATGCAACCCTCATTAGATGCAAAAGAAGCACATGATAAAACTCAATGCTCATCTATGATGAAAACATTTGCAAACTAAGAATAAAATGAAAACTCAGAATCCCTAGCTGGCTCAGTCCATAGAGTATGGGACTCTTGATCTGGGGGTTCTGAGTTCGAGCCCTACACTGGGTACAAAGGTCACTTAAAAATGCATACATACCTAAATTAAAAGAGGCAACTTCCTTAATCTGACAGAGTAGCCAAAGAAAACCTACACACATCATACCTCATAATAAATTATTCTAAGTGTTCTCCCTGAGACTGGGAACCAGATAAAGATGCCCACTATCACCTTGTATTTCAACACTGTGCTGGACATCCTGGCCAGTGCAGTAAGGCAAAAATAATAATAATAATAATAATAGAATAGGAATAGGAAAGGGAAAAACAAAACTGTCATTATTTGCAGAGAGAAAAAATGCAAAAAGCATACATATTAAACATTAGTTAATGTCTGAAAAATTCAATACAGGGGCGCCTGGGTGGCTCAGTGGGTTAAAGCCTCTGCCTTTGGCTTGGGTCATGATTCCAGGGTCCTGGGATCAAGTCCCACATCAGGCTCTCCGCTTGGCAGGGAGACTGCTTCCTCCTCGCTCTCTCTGCCTGCCTCTCTGCCTACTTGTGATCTGTCTGTCAAATAAAAAAATAAAATTTTTAAAAAAAGAAAAATTCAATACAGAACAATCAACTGAATTTCTATATACCGACAATCCATTTTTTTAAAAATTAACCTTTTATAATATCAAAAAAACATCAAATTCCTGGGCAGGAGATCAAATGAAACATGCAATATCACGACACTGAAAACTTCAAAAGTCTGAGAGAAGGGTGCCTGGCTGGCTCAGCCTGTAAGACATGCAACTCTTGATCTTGAGGACATGAGTTCGAGTCCCACAATGGGAATAGAGTTTACTTTAAGAAAAAGTTTGAGAGAAATAAAAGGACTAAATAAATGGAATATACTTTGTTTATGGATTTTAAGACAATATTATTAATGATTTTACTTCTCAAATATCTATAGATTCCACAAAGTATCAAACTGTCATCCAGTTTCTTTTGTGAAAACTGAAAAGCTAAGTGTGCAATTTATATGGCAATTTAAAAAGTCAAGAACAGGGGTGCCTGGGTGGCTCAGTCCGTTAAAGTCTCTGCCTTCAGCTCAGGTCATGATCCCAGGGTACTGGGATTGAACCCCACATCGAGCTCTCTGCTCTCTGCTTGGCAGGGAGCCTGTTTCCCTTCCTCTCTCCCCGCCTGCCTCTTTGCCTACTTGTGATCTCTGTCTGTCAAATTAATAAATAAAATCTTAAAAAAAAAAAAGTCAAGAACAGTCACAGCAATTTTAAAGAACAAAGTCAGAATCCTATACCAAGGACTATGGTAATTATATCACATACCAATACCCATAGCATTTCATCAGGTTCTATGCTTAATGATGTATGCTTTTTATTATCACTTATCAACAAACAGATTTTTATTAGAAAGCATTAATGTAATATTCAGATCAGGAAGAACATACTTTCATAGTAATCTTCTCATAGTATTCTCAGAGAAAATTCCCCAAAGCTTTATGGTTTTTAAAGCTAAAAAGAATTATACAGGTCCTCTGGCACTTCTCTAACTTCTACCTTAGTATTTTTTTCCATTTTTTTTTTAAAGATTTTATTTATTTTTGCGAGAGAGAGAGAGAGAGAGAGAAAGCATTCACAGGAGTCAGGGGAGGGGCAGAGGGAGAGGCCAGCTCCCCACTGAGTGGGGAACCTGACTGGAGACTCCATCCCAGGATCCTGGGATCATGACCAAGCCAAAAGCAGACACTTAACCAGCTGAATCATCCACCTTAGTAATTTAGAGAGGAGATACAGATATGAAAATATACAGATGGTTCCCAACTTACAATGGATGGTCTAATTTACAATTTTCCAACTTTACAATGCTGTAAAAGCAATATACATTCAGTAGAAACCATACTTTGAATCTGAATTTAGGGCTGGCAACATGCAATATGATCCTCTCCCATGATGATGGGCAGCAGTAGCTGCAACTCTCAATCAACAAGATCAAGAGAGTAAACAACTGATACACTTACAGCCATTCTGTACCCATACAACCATTCTATTTTTCACTTACAGTATTCAATAAATTACATAGAATTTTCAACACTATTATAAAATAGTCTTTGTATTAGATGATTTTGCCCAACTGTAGGCAAGTATCACTGTTTGGGCACATTTAAGATAGGCTAGGTAGGCTAGGCTAGGGAAACCCTGGTGGCTCAGTGGGTTAAGCCTCTACCTTGGGCTCAGGTCATGGTCTCAGGGTCCTGGGATCCAGCCCTACATCGGGCTCTCTGCTCAGCACGGAGCCTGCTTCCCCCTCTCCCTGTGCCTGCCTCTCCACTTACTTGTGATCTCTGTCAAATAAATAAATAAAATCTTAAAAAAAAAAAAAGATAAGCCAGGCTATACTAACGATGTGCAGTAGGTCATGTGTGTAAAATGCATTTTTGATTTAGGATATTTTTTACTTACACTGGTATTAGGACGTAACTACAACCTAAGCCAAAGGATATGAAATGAAATTAAATTTCTCAGCCTAATGCATGTATTCTCAACACAGATCACCACCAAAGGAGCAAAAAAAAAAAAAATCTTAGGTATTAAAATAGTTTGTGGATCACCAAAACTCAACCCTGACAAAATCCTATTCTTTGGTACATAATTTCTGCTAGGTAGAAAAAAAATTTTTTTAATTAATTTAAACTTTCTGTTTAGAGAGTAATTATTAAAAGGGTTGAGAAACAATGGCCTAGAACATAGATATATTCAATAAATGTTTGCTTATGCAGAGACTGATTGTAAAATACCTTGGAAATGATCAATTTATGGAATGAGAACACTATGACCTAGATAAGTTCCCTTATTTTTTTTTTTTAAGATTTTATTTATTTATTCAACAGACAGAGATCACAAGTAGGCAGAGAGGCAGGCAGAGAGAGAGGTGGAAGCAGGCGCCCTGCTGAGCAGAGAGCCCGATGTCAGGGCTCAATCTCAGCTCCATCTCAGGACCCTGGGATCATAACCTGAGCTGAAGGCAGAGGCATTAACCCACTGAGCCACCCAGGTGCCCCAGTAAGTTCCCTTATTTATCCAAAGTTATACAATAACAGAACAGGTTAAAAAGCTGGTATCGTGACTCTTAATCTGCTTCAAGGATATCAATCAAGTTCACTACCATGATCCTAGACTCACTGTAATATTGCTAAAACATTATTTGGGGAAAAATATAAAGAAGCGATTAGAGGATGATAAATTCCTGATGCCAGCTGTTTGCCAAATCACCCACAGTATTAAACAGTAGGCATGCTGCCATCTGTTACAGGAGGTAAAAGGAAATGAAACCTAGCAATGACAGACCTAACCCCAGGAGTTTAGTCACTGAATCCACAGTAAGATGCAAAATGAGAAACTGGCTAAATACACAATTCCCTGGCTATTGTTAGCACAGTACCTAGACAGAAAACTAAAGACATGGGGTGCCTGGGTGGCTCAGTGGGTTAAGCCTCTGCCTTCAGCTCAGATCATGATCCCAGGGTCCTGGGATCAAGTCCCGCATCGAGCTCTCTGCTCTGCAGGGAGCATGCTTCTGCCTCTCTCTCTCTGCCTGCCTCTCTGCCTACTTGTGATCTCTGTCTATTAAATAAATAAATAAAATATTTTTAAAAAAAGAAAACTAAAGGCACTTTTACGGTGGATTGTGACGTTACACAGACCCAGATTCCAACTGGTCCAATGCAACATCAAGATGCTAACCTCAAAACCAACACAAAAGAGAAAAATCATGCTGAATAGTAGAATTCAGAGCTGCTTACCAAAATGATTCAGGTGGCAAGGAGACAAAATCAGGAAACTACTGAAACCACGGCATATAGTGTAAAAGTCTCATTCAGTGGCTCAAGCTAGCTCCCTAAAAAAACTGTATTACTATGGCCCATAAAGATTGTTAAGTAAGAAGGAGTCTATGGTTTGAAGACCCTGGCATGTTTGCATTAATGCAGGACCCACACCTCACTAATGATCGTTCTTAATGTCAGTGACTAACCCAAACAAGAGTGCTAGTCCGGTACAATTAATCAAAATGGCTAGAAAGTTTGTTTATCCTGAGAAGAGGAACAGTCCTGTCCTTCACATGCAAAGTGGAATAGTCCAGATAAAGTAGCTGATATGTTAAACATGCAGGCCATACTAGAAACTTGCCTTATTAGGTTTATTCCTAGGTATCTTATGGTTTTGGGTGCAATTGTAAATGGGATTGACTCCTTAATTTCTCTTCCTTCTGTCTTGTTGTTGGTGTAGAGAAATGCAACTGATTTCTGTGCATTGATTTTATATCCTGACACTTTACTGAATTCCTGAACAAGTTCTAGCAGATCTGGAGTGGAGTCTTTTGGGTTTTCCACATATAGTATCATATCATCTGCGAAGAGTGATAGTTTGACTTCTTCTTTGCCGATCTGGATGCCTTTAATTTCCTTTTGTTGTCTGATTGCTGAGGACTAGACTTGCTTTATAGTGACCAAGATATTCAACCACTTAATATGTCCCACCCCAAGTCTTGGTGAATGAATACTGTGATAAAGTTTGCTCCTACTACATGGGTCCCCCATATACCTTTACTGTTACCAACACAAGAAACTATTCAGGATATTGGATCAGATTTGCTGTCTCAAGCTCTCTGTCATGGGTCTTAGGAATTAATACCAAGAAAATTAGAATGCCTCACTAGCAAGTGGAAAAGATAAGGGAACTGGCAAATCTACTTGCCCCAACAGAATGTCAGTTTTCCGTGGTATCTAAAAAGCAGATAAATAAAGCAGATATCGATGAGGATGAAGCAAAAGTTTTTAATCAAACATTATCAGAGACTTGGTGGACTGACAGGAGCTGCTACTAGTCTCCCAGCATTGTAGGGCCCCTAACAAATTCACTCTATTTACTCTAGTTTGGGAGACCTCAAAAAACCAGAACACGAAGAAAATACAAAGATGATAATAAGAGTGTGCCATCAATGTGGGGCACACTCTTATTCAAGATCTTAATCAAGATGAAAAAAGACTATGAAGGTAGGATCCTGACCCTCAGTAGCCAGGGATCCAAGACCAATGCACATATGTGGGTAAAATGGCCTAGAGTTGGAGAGAAGAAATCTTTTTGAGATTCCTTAATAAGGAAGCCGAGTGCATTGAATCTAACACCTACATGAAAGATTCTAAAAGGACCAACAATTAAAACTAGAGATATGGGGATGCTACTGTTGATGGGAACCTTTGGATGCAAATTAAGTGTTGAACAGATATTATATGAGGTAGTTTTGTCTCCTCTGCCAGAATGTATTACTAAATAGATTATTTTTATACAAATGCTTCCGTTATTTACTATTGTAAAACAGATGACACATAAATTCACCCTTCAGTCTGGACTTATTGACCATATCAATTAGAAACTTACAGAATTGCCCAAACCTACCATGGATGCTATTTACAGCAATATAGAATACCTGGTGGGCAAAAAGAGTTGATAGCTTTAATGATACCTTAGAAGCTAAATAAATATCAATAAACTTGAAGATCATCATAAGACCCCCAAAAGATTAATCCACTCCTTTCAGTATGTGGCACTGTCCTGCAACTACAAACCCTGAGATGATAAAAATTTTAAACTTTACTGAGCCACTATGAAACTTCTTTAGTCCTAAGGATGATTTAAGATACCAAGGAGGGAACCTGTTTTGACATGTATTTATGGCCTAGAATTTAAATGAATAAACTCTCAGGCCAAGTAAATAATAAAGATAACCTACAATTAAGATAATGATTACTAAACAAACCATAAAGCCTAGAAAGGTAAAAATTAATACATATCAGTTAGAAGAAACCACCGGATTCCATCATCTTCCAAAACAACAAAATTAAAAAGAATCTAATAAACAATACCATTTTCGTGTCTCCCTTTGGCAAAAATTTTTTAATTTGGTTATCAGGGATTGGATAAGGTATAAGGAAAAAGATACTCTCCAACACTGTGTTAAGGAGTATAAATTAACACACCTTTCATGACAATTAGCAATATTAAAGTGAGAAACAGCCTGATATTTATGTGTCAACTTGGATTGGCTATTAATACCCAGTTACTCAAACACTAATTTAGATGCAGCTGTTAAAGTATTCTGTAGATGCACTTAACATCCACTATTAGTTACATGGGTGGGCCTCATCCAATCACTTTAAGGAATGTAAAGGTAAAACAAGTTTTAAGTGTCCCTGAAGAAATTCTGCCTTAAGGGGGCCTGGGTAGCTCAGTGGGTTAAGCCTCTGCCTTCTGGCCAGGTCATCATCTCAAGGTCCTGGGATGAGCCCCGCATCAGCCTCTCTGCTCAGCAGGGAGCCTGCTACGCCCTCTCTCTCTGCCTGCCTCTCTGCCTACTTGTGATCTTTGTTAAACAAATAAACAAAATCTTTAAAAAAAAAAAAAAAAAAAAAGTAAAGAAAGAAAGAAATTCTTTGTAGCCTTAAGACTACAACCATCAGGGTGCCTGTGTGGTTCAGACAATTAAGCATCTGACTCTTGGTTTTGGCTCAGGTAACAGTCTCATGGGTGGTGGGGCTGAGCCCCACATCAGGCTCTGCACTGGACCTCCATGCCCAGCAGGGAGTCTGCTTGAAGATTCTCTCCCTCTGACCCTCCCCTGACTTAAGTTCCCCCCCCCCTTCCTCCCCACCCCATCCCACCCCACCGCACCCCCCTCACCCCTGCGCACGTGCGCACACACACAGGCTTCCCCTCTCTCTCAAATAAATAAATCTTAAAAAAAAAAAAAAAGACTACAGAATCAACTTCTAAGTTTCTAGCCTATTACCCTACACTACAATTCAGACTTAATCAGCCTCTACAACTGGTATAAGCCAATTCTTTGAAATAAAGCCCAGATACAACAACCATAACTGGCAGCTTTCACCCTTTTAATTCCACTAATAAGGTTTAAGGGTGCCTAGAAGGTTCCATCAGAGGAGCATGTGACTCTTGATCTTAGGAATGTGATTTCCAGTCCCATATTGGGTATAGAAATTACTTTAAATAAATAAACTTAAAAAAGAATTTACTCTGAGGACACATTTAGAAAAGCTTTCCAAAATATACATATAAAAGCAGTTTATACAATACTGTTTTTAATCTGCAAAAAATAAAGACAATTCAGTTGTTTTGAAAATATGGGTGGGGGCACCTGGGTGGCTCAGCGGTTAAGCCTCTGCCTTCAGCTCAGGTTATGATCCCAGGGTCCTGGAATCAAGCCCTGCATCAGGCTCTCTGCTCAGCAGGGAGCCTGTTTCCCCCCTTCTCTCTCTGCCTGCCTCTCTGCCTACCTGTGATTTCTCTCTGTCAAATAAATAAATAAAAATCTTAAAAAAAAAAAAAAAATATGGGTGGCTCAGTCAGTTGAGCCTCTAACTCTCAGTTTCCACTCAGGTCATGATCTCAGGATCATGAGATCGAGCTCCACATCAGGCTCCATGCCCAGAAGAGAGTCTGCTTGAGATTCTCCCTCTCCCTCAGCCCCTCCCCTGACTTGAGCAAGCATGTGTGCAATGTGTGCACAGGCTCTCTCTTTCAAATAAATAAACCCTTAAAAAAATATATGGGCGGGGCTAAGCATCTATCTTCGGCTCAGGTCATGATCTCAGGGTCCTTGGATGGAGTCCCGCACCAGGATCCCTGATCAGCCGGGAGTCCGCTTCCTCTCTCTCTCTGCCCCTCCTCCTCACTTATGCTCACTCTCTCTCAAATAAATAAATAAAATCTTTTAAAAAAATATATACATGGGGCAGACTACATATACTGACAAAAGAGAATGTCTAAGATACATTATTTTAAAATGCAAAATACAGAATAACTTTGTTGTGTATACAAAAGGAATATAATTATATTTACTGATATTTATTAACACATGTAGGTATGTGCTGTAATAAATCTCTATCTGCTAATTTTTTAGAAATTCAAAAACTGTTCACCAAATTGCTGTGAGGAGAATGAGTGACTTGGAAGTTGAAAGAGTTAAACTTTTTACTTTTCATCTTACAGCCTTGTATATGTTTTAAATATTCTGTTCAAAAGAACATATATTATTTATGGGTTTTTTAAGTGTTTTTTAAATAAAGTCAACAGGTTTAGATAGGCTATGAACCGTTCTAATTTTCGACTTAATACTCTCCAGAATTTTTTAAATTTTAATAATTAATTCACATGATGTTTAACATAACCAAATACTATGTTTACAGCTATCAAACACTAAAGTCAGTAACACACCAACACAGGAAAGTGAAAGAAAGGCAGCATGAAAAAAAGGAATACAAAACTGTACATATGGTGTGATAATAACTATGTAAAATATATATGGAAAAAATAGATAATAAAAGAACAGTTGATTTTTAAATGAAAAATGGATAGGAAATGGTTTTTCTTCCTAGTCAGTTTCAATATTATGATATCTTTTTTAGTAAAACTAAATTATTTCATGTTCATGTCCCTTGTGAAAGGAAAAACCCTTAATATATTATTTTCTCATACTACTAACTTGCAAAAAAAATGACTAATTCAAAATAGTCTATTAGTTTAAAAAAAAAAAAAAAAAAACAGAAAAACTGCTATTGTTACTACCACTAGAGGGAGGGAGAGATTAGGACCAGGAAGGAAAATGGGAAATATTCTGGGTTGCTGATATTTTCTTTGCTAGGGTTTGGGTTACACAGTATTTATTTTACAAAAAAAAATTTATGTTTCATGTATTTTCCTGTATGTTTGTTCTATCTAACAATTTTTAAAAGCGTAATAAAAATGTATTTATGGCTCATCTGTTATATCAAAGAGCAAAGTAACTCCTGAGAAGACAAAATCATGAAAAATAACCTGATTCCTTAAACATGGGTCTTCCATTATTTCACCATCAGAAAAAAAAAAAACAGAAAACAATAACAACAACAACAACAACAAAAAGCTTGGGCTTCCCTTTCACCTGCAAGCAATTAACTCCTGCATATTTATATTCTAAAATATCAAATCTGTCCTTTATTTTCATCTCCAAAGCCACCGTCCTAATTTGGATTGCAGCACCTCTTGTCTGGACTAATATAACAGTCTCTCCTAGGCAAACATTTTTTAATGTGATATTCAGACAAAAATATATATTTATCATCTAATTCAGTACATACTTTCATATGAAACTAAAACAAGCTTCACCAATCAGTCCTTACCTTATTATATGCAAGACTCTCAGATCTATCCTATCACATCCTATTTTAACTCATCTTTTTAAACTGTAGTGGTTTCAACCTACTATATTGATTTTAACATCCTATTAGTGTGGGGTAACCACCAGTTCAAAACCAATGTCCTAAGCAATCACATTCAAAACATCGCATTCAAAACATTTAACTACTGCTGCCTGCAATACAGCCTGCCACTGCTCTAAAAAATACACAATATTAACTCATCTGCTTAAAAATATTAACTGGCTTCCCATTATATCCTAGATAATAAAATATCACCTCCTTAATGAAGCACAAAACCTTCATATGTAACACCTCAGTTTCTCAAAAATCAATCCCACTTCTTTTCTGGTTTATACTCCATTCTGCCCAAAATACTTATGGCCTCGCTGTGTTTTTTTTCCCCTCACAATCTAACTTTGTGAACGTATTTTTCATTGACCAGAAATGCTCCCCCACTCCATCTGACCATATCTTTCCTTCAAAACTCCACTCAGGTATCCCCTCCTCTATGAAGCCTCCCCTCCTACATCTTCCCATGCCTACCTTCTGTTATGGTTAGTTGTACAGAAGAATGCTACTTAAAATAAGCATCATACCTGCTACAAAAAATATGTATCAGGGGCACCTGGGTGGCTCAGTAAGTTAAGTATCAGGCTCTTGACTGTGGCTCAGGTCAAGGTCTCAGGGTGTGACATCAAGCCCTGCATCCGGCTCCTTGCTCATCCAGAGTCTGCTTTTCTCTTTCTCCCCCCCCACCCCCTCTTCACTTGCCCTTGCTCATGCTCTCCCTCTCTAAAATAAAAAATAGGGCGCCTGGGTGGCTCAGTGGGTTAAGCCGCTGCCTTCGGCTCAGGTCATGATCTCAGGGTCCTGGGATCGAGTCCTGCATCGGGCTCTCTGCTCAGCAGGGAGCCTGCTTCCTCCTCTCTCCCTCTGCCTGCCTCTCTGCCTACTTGTGATCTCTGTCTGTCAAATAAATAAAATCTTTTAAAAAATAAATAAATAAATAAATAAAATAAAAAATAAATCTTTTAAAATAAATAAATACATATATGTCAGAATTACTGAATTTTAGGAGTTTACAACTGCTTCTGATCAATTATTTACTTACAAATGGAGGGGTTTGCTGAGGGAGATGGGAGGTGGCAGGAGGCACATAATACTAAAATATACTACATATAACTTTATGTATTTCATTTCTCAGGATATTCTACTATTAGTAGTAAAATAGTAAAAACTGATGCTGATAGTAAAATTACTATTAGCATTAAAGCAATATTAGAGGGGCGCCTGGGTGGCTCAGTGGGTTAAGCCGCTGCCTTCGGCTCAGGTCATGATCTCAGGGTCCTGGGATCGAGTCCCGCATCGGGCTCTCTGCTCAGCAGGGAGCCTGCTTCCCTCTCTCTCTCTCTGCCTGCCTCTCCATCTACTTGTGATTTCTCTCTGTCAAATAAATAAATAAAATCTTTTAAAAAAAAATAAATAAATAAAGCAATATTAGAGTAGTAGCAAAATCCTATTATTTCCTGCTAGTCTACTATTTCCAAGATTTAAAACTTGCCAAAGGTTACAAATAGCTGGTATCAGGATTCAAAAACCATCTTCTTTCCACCACAATTGTGCTGAAGCTCCAAAAAGCTCAAGTTATTTGCTTAGACCAAGTCACACAGCCATTAATACTTAAAAATGAACTAGTGTGTGAGGCTTCTAACTTTTTAGTCACATCTCAGTAAAAGACACAGGAGCTTATTATATCTTTGGGGAGCCTAGCTAGCTCAATTGGTAGAGCATCAACTGTTGCTGTCAAGGTCATGAGTTCAAGTCCCACACTGGGTATAGAGATTACTTAAAAAATATGTATTTATATATGTGTATGTATACATCTTTGATAGCAGCCTATCAAACATACACCTCTCTTAGCTATATTCAACAAAGTTTTCGGGGCTACCACCCATCAAATATTTTATTATTATTAAACACTGAAATCAAAAAGAAGAGGAATAACAAATGGAAAACTGGACATGAGCGCTAATATTAAAATAATATTAAAATAATATTGAATAAAAACTATGACCCCTTATATTTATCTACAGGATTCAAGATTGCTATAAATATCATATCCTTTTGGCACACTTAATACATTACTTAAACCTACATAAGACTTTTCAGAGACTTCTATCACTTAAAGTAAGGAACAAACTGTTTTTGTTTTGTTTTTGAAAGATTTATTTATTTATATATTTGAGAGACTGTGTGCCACAAGCCAGGGTAGGTGGGGGAGCAGGCACAAGAGGGAAGCAGTGTGTGCAGAGGGAGAAAGAGAATCTCAAGCAGACTCCACATGGAATGGAGCCTGGAGCCGGAGATCATGACCCAAGCTGAAATCAAGAGTCAGACGCTCAACCTACTGAGCAACCCAGGCACCCACAAACTCATATTTCTTAAAACAGGGAAAAAGGGTACCTGGGTGACTCAGTTGTTAGGCATCTGCCCTTGGCTCTGGTCATGATCCCAAGGTCCTGAGACTGAGCCCCACATCAGGCTTCCTGCTCCTCAGGAAGCCTGCTCCTCCCTCTCCCACTTCCCCTGCTTGTGTTCCTGCTCTCTGCCTGTCAAATAAATAAATAAAATCTTTAAAAAAAAAAAAAAAAACCCACCTGAAACTAAGGTAACCTTGTGGGCCAACTATACTTTAAAAAGGGGGGTGAGGGGATTATTAAGTTACAACACTAAAAGAGATATAGTTTAAAAGGAACTATATATATTTTGGGTTTGATTCTTCATTTAAAATATTATTAAAGAGCTACCTGGGTGGCTCAGTTGCTTGAACCTCTGCCTTTGGCTCTGGTCATAATCTCAGGGTCCTGGGATTAAGCCCCTCATCAGGTTCCTTACTCTTCAGGGAGCCTACTTCTTCCTCTATCCCTGCTTGCGTGTGTGCATGCACACTCTCTCATCAAATAAAATCTTTTCTAATAAATAAAATATTATCAAATATCAAATATCAATATTAAAATAAGAGGGATTCTAGATTTATTAATAGGATATTTTAGTGACTATCTCCAACACAGCTGAATAAAGAGAAGGTAGAGGGTATGAAAACTGCTATGCAGCTACATAACCAAACACAAATACTGGTTTCCGAGATAGCATATGTATGCTTAAAAAATAAAGGAATATCAAAGCTATGCATCCAGAAACATGAAGAAACTTGTAGTACAGCAAAAATAGTAATGATTTTTTAACGTTCTTCTGTAGTCTCTGCACATGAATATGAATGTTCATTCCAAAAACACTACATTGTGATTGTTTTCTCTTCCCTATTAGACTAGGAATTTCAATAAATTATGAAACAAAAAGCACTGTGACTGGTACAGTTGTTTCTGATCTAGTCTGCCTACTCTAAGTAGGATACACTCCAAAAAGCTTACCACCCCTTTTATACTTTATTTTTTCAATCTTGTGTGAATAGGAAAACCAAAAAATTAACTTGTTAAAATCCCATCTAAAAAGAGATACAGCATTCCATGTGTCTGTAAGTTTTGAGCAAAGACTGGGCCCTGTATCATTCTGACTGCATCAAAGTCTTTTTTGCTTGCTTCTGGATTTTCCAGTATGTTCTGAATAGTTCAGCTCAGACATAATCACCAGGTAAAATAAGTACTACTACACTAAGCTTCTAAGGTATGTTTAAAGCAAATTTTAAGTACATAATCTCTGAAAAAAATGGCTACATACCAGTATTAATCTGTTGAATATATGATACATACTTCCCCTTCTGAAATGTTATTATCTTTATACTTCAAAGGAAATAAAAGCAAATCTCAAAAGAAATATTCCCACTGAGAATTACAAAAGAAATCCTGAAGCATCATAAAGAAGAGTTTGAATGACAGAATATGGAAGTCAGATTTTCTCAAGTTGAGAAACCACCAATGAATGACCCCCAATTCAGAATAACAGCTGTCAGCTTCTAGATCAAAAGCATTGTTTGCATAGGGAAGGATTATATTTCTAACCTATAATCATCCTTAGAGCAAAATAAATGGTAGTATTTACCTTCACTGAAAAATAAGTATATTACAAATCTGGATTTGTATGAATCCAAAGGCCTTCAAGTCAAAAGCTGTTGCATAATAAAAGGTAAGACTCAATCACAAATACTTTCTGACAATCAAAAAGTTTGACATTACCAAATTTTGTCCCTTTTTTACCTATATAATGGCTTTATTTCACTGAGTTTCACTTCTAAATAAATAAAAAAATATCTACCTAATACAGTTGTTTGTAGAATTAAATGATAAAATATATACATGATCTAACTCACAACCTGGAACACTGGTACCTAAGGGTAGCTATTATTCCTGTTCTACAGACAAATACACCATCAATGGAAACACAAGTCTTCAAAGCTTCAAATTTTAAAGTCTCTACTTAAAAAAAAGTAGCATAGTCTGCCAGGACCAAAGTTTCCCAGGAAGCAGCACTGCCTTTAGTTAACATCTGTTTAATTTTAATTGACTTCCAGAATATAAATCATTTTAATAAATACAAAACTCTTCTGTAGTAAGAGTTAATGAATAATAAACCAAAGCTCAGAGTTTCAATTGGGAAGTTTCAAGTAATTTAACTTTCTTAGCCATACTATTTTTTCAAATTACACATGAGAATCATTCTGGATTCACTATGTCCTGTTTAGTTAGCTAATACTCCCTTAAAACTTCAAAATTTTTGTCTAACAATTTTTTTTCCTAGAACATGTGAGTCCTTTCAATATGCTCAAAACTCTTCTAGGCAACAAGAACCGAAACTAACACTTCTGAAAGCCCAAGTGTCAGGAACTGTTCTGGGCCCTAGAGCACTATTCATGTTTTATTCATCTTTGTATAGGTGACTACTTTAGCAAAGAATCTGAGATACTGTTAATTCAATAACACTGCTGAATAAATTAGTCAACAAAATAAAGCAGATAATTTGGCTACTTCTTACATTACTGCTCAGATGTGAAACAAACCCCAAATATCTCAGCCTTCAAAATTACTGACTTTATTTAGAGTATGCAAGGAAAATGGAGGTTCACTGTCGTACACCCTGAAACTCTGAAAGTTAAAATATTCAAAGTAAATATCATCTATACTAAATCATAACTTATTAGAAATAAGGTATTAGAAAACACCTAGATCCATAAGGATTTTTTTCTCCCAATTTTTATTCTACGAATACAAAGGCACACTGATTGACCTAACATCAAATAGGGTTAATTTTACTAATACGAATAAAAAAATTCAGAAATATCGATTCAAATAAAAGATGTGGAATGCCACACAAGAAGCCAATCGAGTGAAGCATGGCCATGGTTATGACTTTGAAATCGAGTACTCTCGCCCATCCGAGGATTTAGGATACAACGCAGGGTGAGACATCAATGGGAGTAAACCGCCGGGGAGGGGGAGGGGCGGGAAGGGAAAGGAAAGGATCACCAAGGATTCATTCCTACATTATGTGTGGCAGGCGAGAAGGGACCTAGGGCCGACTGAAGAGGACCCCTTGCAGGGGGAATGGAAAAGGTTCCTCTGCAGTTAGAAGGAACCGGAGAGTGGGAGGAGGGGCAACCATCAACAGGAATTTTCCCGGGGTGAATGGATGCGTCACTTACGTAGCTGCTTCCAGAAAGAAAATCTGCCCTAGGGACAACCTCTATCAGCAATTGTGAAGGAAGGGGGAGTGACCTTCGCAGGTCTGACGAAGGAAGCACAGGGCCCCTTGCTCAAGGGCTCCCGTCGGGTCTGCCCCATCATCCGGGAACTGAAGGGACTGAGCGCCCCCGCCCCCCCACCACCGGCCGAGTCCAGGTTGGGAGAGACCCCGGACGAAGATGAGGGCGTTACCTGCAGGGTCACCTCCTGAGGGTCCCAGTGCGGCCGCAGGTGCTGCAGGAGGCTGAGGGCGCCCTCCCGGCAGCGCTGCTCCTCCTGATCCTGAACCGTGACGTCCAACTTGGGCACCTCCGGGGAGCCGTGCGGAACGTGGATGTAATTGGCCATGGCCCAGGCGACGGCAGAGACTACCACCACGACGACGGCGACGGCGACCACGAGCACGGCGGGCGCCGACAGGCTGGTGGACCCTTCCGTCCCGGGGCGCCCTCGCAGGAGGGCTAGGGGCGCTCCAACGGACGGCCGAGCGGTAGGAGAACGGGGGGACACGGCACTCTCGCCGACCCGGGTCTGGACAGCGGCTGAGCTGAGCAGAGCAGAGGATGTTCACGGGAAGAATTCCGCTCGTCTGCGCTCCACCGCCAGCCACCGCGGAGCATGCCGGGACTGGCCTGACGCTGGCGTCATGCGCGGGGCGGGGCCTCCTTCTGCGTCACCGGCTGACGCCGGCTCTCCAACGCCAGCACAATGGGCTGGCTGCCGGGAGTCTGGGGGCTGTTGGTCCTAACAGCAGCCCGCCGGGCGTGCTGCTAGTCTGAGAACGCAGGCTGCCCATGAGGCCCGAGCCTGAGCTCCGATAGGACCCGCAGGGCAGTGAAGCTTTAGCTCGGCTGATCAGGAGCGTTTGGGGGCTAGGTCGTTTTGGGAAGCGAGGGGCCTGTCCTGAGATAACCCCCGGAAAAGTCTCTGAATTTGGCTTGAGGATGGACGAGGGGGGAGGTACTGGATCGGGGCCCCGATCACGGAGCTGCCCTGTACTGGCGACTGCACAGCTGAGTGGGCAACCACATTCCCATCAGCTGTATACTGAGATCACGGTATTTGGGGCAAATGTAATTCAGATACTTGTGTAACACAACGACAGCACTTCAGGATTTATTTTTAAGGCCAAATGTTTGACCATATTGAGAATTATTCAGAGCCAGGAAAAACAGGTTGTAGTCTAGAATGAAGATGAAAGGGAAGGAAAGAAAAATAGTTTGGAGACTCAGCACTGCAGTGGCTCCCTGCCTGTTTCAGGGTATCCCTACATGGACCTTAAAATAGCTACCTTAAAGATTTGTAGCTTACAAGTTTTAAAATAGCTATTTCCACTGTTAACATAATACTGGAAACTGGATAATCCACAAGGAATGTACTGGGGCCTCCTAATTTTCTTTATGATTTAGGAAAATGGTTTGAGATGTGACTTATTAATCTGTCTTCCCTGAAATACTTAGAACATGGTGAATATCTTTATTAGTGGCAAATTAAATCACTAACTCAACGTAACTAACATTCAAATTCTTAAATGCCTCCTGAACATGCGTTCTGATTGTTCAAAATGAACATAGTTTTGTAAATCATAAAATAAACAGCTCACTATCAATGAGAGTAAACTCATAAACTAAAAAGAAGAGCAAGAAGGGCACCTGCCTGGCTCCGTTGGTTAAGCTCCTGATTTTGGATAAGGTCAAGAATTCAGGGTAGTAAGATGGAGCCCCGCAGGGAATCTGCTTGAAATTCTCTCCCCCTCCCTATCCTTCCCACCACATGTAGGTGTGCTCTCTCTCTCTCTCTCTAAAATAAATCAATTTCAGGGCCCCTGGGTGGCTCAGTCAGTTAAGTGTCTCCTTTGACTCAGGTCATGATTTCAGAGTCCTAGGACTGAGCCCCACCTTCAGCTCCCTGCTAAGCAGGGAGTCAGCTTCTCCGTCTCCCTATGTCCTTCTCTCTGCTCATGCTCTCTCACTCTCTGTCTCCTCTCAAATAAATAAAATCTTTTAAAAAGGAAGAAGAAGAAATAGAGTTATATTACAGCAAGGAACTTGAATCAACATTTTCTAGACTTTGGCTTTTTTTTTTAAATCATGTACTTTAAAAAACATACATTCCTTCCAATTTGGAGAGAAATAATACACTAATGCTTTCACATTTCAGATACTATCTCTTGTATTTTTGTACAATTTGTTTGTATTTTATACTAAACAGTTGACATTTCAAAAATTTAAAAATTGTATTTTGAATTGTGAAATAATTTAATAGCAAATTATTAAAAAAAATACTTTGAGGGGCATCTGGCTAGCTGAGTCAGTAGAGCATGTGACTCTTGATCCGGGGGTTTTGATTTGATCCCCTTATAGGATATAGAGATTACTTAAAATTAATTCTGGAAGATTAAAAACTTTAATGTTATAAGCAAACCTTTACATAAAAGGGGTGTCTGGGTAGCTTAGTTGGTTGGGGGTCCAATCCTTGATTTAGGTTCAGGTCATGATTTTGGCGGCAGCAGATTGAGCCCTGGGTCAGCGTCCACAGTCAGCGGGAAGTCTGCTTCTCTCCTTCTCCCTCTCCCTCTGCCCCTGCCCCAGCTATACAAATGCAAGAACTTGCATTCTCTCTCTCTCTCAAATAAATACATTAATCTTTAAAATACATAAGAAATGTCTATTCTTATCAACTTGATCTATATGTTCAATGCAGTTCCAGTCCAAATCCCAACAAGTTATTTTTGTGCATATTGACAAACTGTAAAGTTTATGTGGAGAGGAAAGAGACCCAGATTGGCCAATGAAATACTGAAGAAGAACAAAGAAGACAGACACTACCCATGTTCAAGACTTACTATAAAGCTACAGTGATTAAGACAGTGAAGTATTAGCAAAGAATAGACAAATCAGTGTAACCCAATAAGCAATGCAAAAAAAGATTCATATAAATATAGTTAACTAATCTTTGAAAAAGCATAAGGCAATTCAATGGAGAAAGGATAATTTTTTCAATAAATAGTGCTGGAAGGACTTGATGTCCACATACACGAAAAGAGGAATCTAGACATAGACTTTATATCTTTCCCAAAATTAACTCAAAATGGATTATATACCTAAGTGCAAAAAAAAAAACCTATTAAATTCTTAAGACAAAACATAGGGGAAAATCTAAGTGACCTTGGGTTTGGCAATGACTTTTTAGATACAACATCAAAAACATAACCCATGAAAGGAAAAATGGTGAGTGGGACTTCATTAAAATTGAAAACTTTTGCTCTGTGAAGAACAGTTAAGAAAATGAAAAGCGGGGCGCCTGGGTGATTCAGTGGGTTAAAGCCTCTGCCTTCAGCTCAGGTCATGATCCCAGGGTCCTAGGATCGAGCCCCGCATTGGGTTCTCTGCTCAGCGGGGAGCCTGCTTCCCTTCCTCTCTCTCTCTCTCTCTCTCTCTCTCTCTCTGTGCCTGACTCTCTATAAAAAAAAAAAAAAAAAAAAAAAAAAAGAGAGAGAGAGAGAAAAGCCAAACTACATGACTGGAAGAAAATATTTTCAAAACACATATATGATAAAAGACTTGTGCCCAAAATACACAAAGAACTCTTAACAATAGGGGGAAAAAAACAATTTCAAAATGGGCAAAGGAGGCAGTGTCTGGGTGGCTCAGTCGACTAACCATCAGACTCTCAGTTTTGGCTCAGATCATCATCTCAGGGTTGTGAGATTGAGCCCCATGTTGAGCCTACTTAAGATTCTCTCTCTCCCTCTCCCTCTGCCCCACTCCCCAAGTACTCTCTCTCCCTTCCTCTTTCTCTCAAATAAATAAATAAATCTTTAAATAAAAAAAAAAAAGAAAGAAAGAAAAGAAAAAGACCTGAGCTGAGATCGAGTCAGAAGCTTAACTGATTGAGCCACCCAGTTAACACAGGACAGATACGTTTTTTGTAATATAATAGTCTATGTAATATAATCAAAAAAGAACTGTTACTCAGAATACTGCTAATAAGAAAGCCAAACCACTCAGTAGAAAAATGGGCAGAGAATATCAATTCTCAGAAGATGAAATCCAAACAGTCAATAAGCTTATGAAAATAAAGTAACTCCAAACAATAATGAGATACCATTTTATATCCTTTAGATTAGAAAAAAAATGAATTCCTATAATCCTAATTTTACATTATTATTTTCTTTCCAATTGTACATTATTGATGGGAAAGTAAATTTATTTGGGAAAAAAGCTCTGGAGAGCAATATTGCAATATTTAATAAAGATGAAGATAGGTGTTCTTTACCACCCACAAATTTCAATTCCAAAATTATACAAAAGTCCCACATATACACATGAAAAAGTATGTAAGAATGTATTCTGCAGTATTGTTCAAAATAGCTAGCTATCTTTCATTAGGGAAATGACTGGATGAAGATAAGTAGGTAGGTAAGAATATCCTACAAAAAATAAAGATAGCAGGTGAAATAAATGCATGTATATATGCATATATTTAGGAGATAACAGTGACCCTAGAAGTCAGAAATCAAGCAGTAGCTCTGGGAATCCAACAGCACCTCTGTTTAGTTTGCAAGCAGTTGGCTTCTCTGTCTGTTCTCTCTCCACCTGTTTTTATCTGTATTTTGCTTCTAATTATCTGTTTGTGCTTCCTTGTGATTTCTTCCTACTGGGTTTTCTCCATGTATGTCCCTATCATTCAGATCTTACCCAAAAATTGTTCCCAGGGAGGCCTTCCCACTGCTTCCTTTATCACAACAAACTTTAAAATTTTTTTTCTTGAGATTTTATTTATTTATTTGAGAAAGAGAATGTGTGTGTGAATCAATGCGGGGAAGGGCAGAGGAAGAGACAGAAGCAGACTCCCTGCTAAGCAGACCTGGATCCCAGGACCCTGAGATCATGACCTGAGCTGAAGTCAGACACTTAGACAACTGAGCAACCCAGGCACCCCCAAGCTGTTTTATTTTTTAGGTATCACTTATCACCATGTAAGTTGTCTTGAAATCAACATATTTGCTTTTTTAGAATCTATCTTTTGTACTACAATGTTACCCCCAGGAGAGCAAAGCCACAGTCTATCTTGTCTGTTGCCATACTGACTGGCTAGTGCCTAGAGCATAAAAGGTACCCAATAAATAAATGTTTAAGCCCACCTAGTTAGCTCCTGAAATTCTGCCAGTCTCACATAAGAATAGCCCTCAATCAAGGGTTGTATTTTCTCATCCCCATAGAGTACTCTGATTATGTTGAGCTGTTCTACCTGATTACTTCCTAGACCACAGGCCAGCCCATAAATTATCTTTGGCTTTGGAACAAATTCTTTGCTGCAGGGTATCATTAAATCTGCCCAGCACTCTGCAACAGGTCTAGAGTATAGAGGATAGTTATGAAAATATAACATCGAAGCGCACCTGGGTGGCTCAGTTGGTTAAGCATGTGCCTTCAACTCAGGTCATGATCCCAGGGTGCAGGGATCAAGTCCCACATCAGGGTCCCTGCTCAGCAGGGAGTATGCTTCTCTCCCTCTGCCTGCTGCTCCGCCTGCTTGTGCATGCTCTCTCTCTCTCTCTCTCTCTCTCTCTCTCTGGCAAATACATACATACATACATACATACATACATCACTGATATGAAATATCAGACATGTTTTAATCCCCTTCCCGTATTTAGCATGACAATGGCGTCTCCAATACCTGCCTCCTATCTCTGGTTCTTAAAGTCCCACTCATTTTTCAGAGTTTACTGTCCAATGATCAGGTTGATCGAGCTGAAGGGGAGCAGAATTTACCATCTCAAAACATGTCACTTTGGCATAAGGATTATTTTGAGCTAAAGGCAATCAAAACCCAGCATATTCAGGAAAAGCTCTTTACCTCCCCCTCAACTGCCTAAATTTACATTGGAAGGGGGGCTGGAAAAAGAGCTATTCCAGAGGTACCTTTTTCCCTAGGAAACTTATCTGCATAGCAGGGCAAACTTTGTTTTCTAAACATCTCCTCTGACTACCTACAGATGGTCTTCCTCCCCTTCATATTCCCAAACCATTACCCCTTTTCTTAGCTCAGAATGTTTCATGAGCTTCAGTTACCTGGCTGTCCTTTGAGTATCCCCATCTTTATAGGGCTTCCACATACATAATTTTGTTTGTTTTTCTTTGGTTAACCTGATTTATATCAATTTAATTTAGACCAACCAAAAAAAACATAGAATGGATGAAGGGAAAATTTTTCTATCCCTATAAAAACCTATCTGGATTTCCCTAGTCCAAATTTACTTTTCCCTTTTCTATATCTTTTAGAACACCTAACAAATTCTGTCATATGCCACCCACATTGTAGATGTAAGTCATAAAGATTGTGCTACACATAAAAGACTAGTAAAACATTTATAACCTGTTACATAATGAGCATTTTGTATAAGGGAATGAAAAGATCGTTGAATATAATTCCAGAGGCTCTGGTAATACATTTTTAAATAACAGTGGAGTTAACTTCACAAAGAATTTGCAGAAGAAAATATTCTGTGACAAGATTATATGGTGACATCTAATAGCTAAATCAGACATCAAATTGAAAACATATTTAGGGGTGCTTTGGTGGCTCAGTGGGTTAAAGCCTCTGCCTTCGGCTCAGTTCATGATCCTGGGGTCCTGGGATCGAGCCCCACATCAGGCTCTCTGCTCAGTGGGGCACCTGCTTCCCACTCTCTCTCTGCCTGCCTCTCTGCCTACTTGTGATCTCTCTCTGTGAAATAAATAAATAAAATCTTTAAAATGACTCATTCTTGGGGCACCTGGGTGGCTCAGTGGATTAAACAGCTGGCTCTTGATTTCGACTTAGGTCATGAACTTAGGGTTGTGGAATCAAGCCCACATTGGCCTCTCATTCAGTGCAGTCCACTTAAGAGTCTCTCTCTCCCCTCTCTCTCTGCTCCTTCCACTTCCTTGCTCTGAAATAAATAAATAAAAATCTTAAAAAAAAGAATCACTCTTGTGTGCCCAACAGAGAATCAGAGTTATTTAATGTCATTGTAAAGTGAATTGAAAATTCAGAAGTCAAAAACATCTGTGATACTTGACATTAAAGGATGTGGTAGTGGGGCATGGCTGGCTCAGAAGAGCATATGACTCTTGATCTGGAAGTGTGAGTTTAAGCTCCACATTGGGTATAGAGATTACTTAAATTAATAAATAAATAGGAGTGCCTGGTGGACTCAATGGATCAAGTGTCTGCCTTCAGCTCAAGTCATGATCCCAGGGTCCTGGGACCCACCCCGTGTGGGTTCTTTGCTCAGCTGAGAGTCTGCTTCTCCATCTCATTCTGCCTGCCGTGCCGCCTGCTTCTATCCTCTCTCACTCTCTGTGTCAAATAAATGAAATCTTTTTTAAAAATTAAACTTTTTTAAAAATGTAAAAGATATGAATACTCTGTTCTTCTATTCCCCCACCAAAATGAAAAAGGAAGACTTCTATTCCCCCACCAAAATGAAAAAGGAAGACCTTCTACATGCTTAGATTTTCAGAGATGCTGCATAAAAATGAGGCTACACCTGTTCTGCACTTCACAATTTTAAGACAGCCTAAGGGGTCTGGGCATGTTTAAAACTACAACAGCCACATTAAGCATCGGAAAAAGGCTGTGCTACTTACACATGTTATACACAGTTATAAGAGCTAATTAATATTTAACTCTATAAAACACGTCTATTAGTGCTTGTTCTAGCTTGCTTCTCTTTCATATTCCTAGAATCAGATTATTACTCCATTATTTCACACAATAGATGAAGTCCTTGAGAGCAAGAATTCCATCATTTTCCTCTTTACATCATCCTCCATGGTTTCAAAGCAATGTCTTGCATATTGTAAATACAATTATAGATTTAATTGAACAGAGAAAGTTTCATTGTAATTTTTACCATCTAGGGACACCTGGTTGGCTCAGTCAGTTAGGCGTCTGTCTGCCTTCAACTCTGCTCATGATCCCAGAGTTCTGGGACTGAGTCCCACATTGGGCTCCTTGCTCAGACGGGAGCCTGCTTCTCCCTCTGCCTGCTGTTCCCTTGCTTGTGCTCTCTCTGTGTCTCTGACAAATAAATAAATAAAATCTTTTTAAAAAAATTTTTTTAACCATCTGAAATACATAAGTGGAAAACTTTTAAAAATCTGCATAGGAATGAAGCACTTCACTGGCTCAGCTGGTAGAGCACGTGACTCTTGATCTTGGGGTGTGGGTTTAAGCCCCATGTTGGGCAGAGAGATTACTTAAAAAAAAAAAAAAAAAACAGGGGCACCTGGGTGGGTCAGTTGGTTGAGTGTCTGCCTTCAGCTCAGGTCATGATCTCAGGGTCCTGGGATCAAGCTCCTCCATGTCGGGCTCCCAGTTTAGCAGGGGGTTTGTTTCTCCCTCTCCTTCCTTTCCCCTTGCTCGTGTTCTCTCTCTCTCTCTCTCTTTCTCTCCCTCTCAAAATAAATAAAATATTTTAAAAATTAAATAAAAGACTATTTGTTTAAAAAAAATCTTTATAGGTTGGGGCGCCTGGGTGGCTCAGTGGGTTAAGCCGCTGCCTTCGGCTCAGGTCATGGTCTCAGAGTCCTGGGATCGAGTCCCGCATCGGGCTCTCTGCTCAGCAGGGAGCCTGCTTCCTCCTTTCTCTCTGCCTGCCTCTCTGCCTACTTGTGATCTCTGTCTGTCCAATAAATAAATAAAATCTTTAAAAAAAAATCTTTATAGGAGTAATGAAAGGGGATGCACCTTACCGAATGTTGAGTCATTTCATAAAGCCATAAATTGTGAGGTCAACACAGGAACAAATAGATCATTCATGGACTAGACCTAAGGAAAAAAGAAGAGAAAGAAAAAAACCAAAGTATATATGGGTAGTTAATTGCAATAAAGGTAATATTCTCAATCAGTGGGAAAACAATAATTTAAAAATCATATTGAGATCATATTTTTCATGGAATTTGATGAAGTGGGTTTAGCAGTGCTTATTATTGTTCTTCAAGTGGTATTAATTAAAAGTTCACAAGTGTTGATCAATACTTAATCGTAATTCTATATAAATCAGTGGCAAAAAAACATCACCTTACAGGTAAAAGAACAAATATTTTGCCTATTTAAACCCTGTGTTTTCTTTTTAAATTCATTTTTCCAAGGATTTAGCTGATGATTGGCATTTATTAGGCACTTAATAATCATTTGTCAAATGATGAAATGGGTGATAAGATAAATATGTTCTACATTATAGTTTGAAACTATTTTTTTAGGGACGCCTAGGTGGCTCAGTCTGTTAGGTGTCTGTCTTCCGCTCAGGTCAAGATCCCAGGGTCCTGGGATAGAGTCCCCATCGTGTTCCTTGCTCAGCAGGGAGCCTGCTTCTCCCTCTGACTGCTGCTCCCCCTGTTTGTGCATTCTCTCTCTCTCTCTCTCTCTCTCTCTCTCAATTTGACAAATAAATAAATAAGATCTAAAGAAAAAAAATTTTTTTCAGACTTCTAAGGCATACTGAGTTGAATAATCACTCTATATTATTTTACTACCATTCCAACTTTACCAGATGTACCTAATCGCTTTAACATTGATTCCGAAGTTAAACATTTAATATCTCTCTTCTTACGCCTATTCCATATCACTTAAGGAGTGTTTGAAACAATATTTTGATAGCCGTAGGTAAGGGTTTCAGAGCAACTTTGTGTGCACACAAATTACAAAAGGCCATTGTCTACTACCTGTGTAACCGCCACATATGAAAAACACACATCAAGTAATGACCACTTACTGCAGCTTCAGATTTTATTCTATCTTGTCCAAAACATAGTTTTGCTTTCTAGCTCTTTAAAACATATTACACAGAGATTAGAGAGGTAATGAAGGAGTTTAAAAGGATTTGAGATTTGTAGTTAGAATTCCTGCTATAGAATTTGAGAAACTTATGTAATCTTTTTGAACCTCAGTTTCCTTATCTGCAAAATAGTGATAATAACAGGGATGTCAAGTGATAATAACAGGGTTGTCGGGTATTCAAAATAATCGCTGGTCCTAATAAGGGCTCAAATCTCAAATTTTATGAGTCCTTATTACTAAATGTTTATCCGAACTAAATGAAATGGTACACAATAAATAGTTATTATTAGATGAGATTGTTCTGGGCACCTAGGTGGCTCAGTTGGTTAAATGTCTGCCTTCAGCTCAGGTCATGATCCCAGGGTCCTGGGATAGAGTTCCACAGGGGGCTCCCTGCTCAGCGGAGAGTCTGCTTCTGCATCTCCCTCTGCCTGCCATTTCCCCTGTGCGTACCCTACCCTCTCTCTCTCTGTCAAGTACATAAATAAAATCTTTAAAAAAAATTTTTAAATGAGATGGTTTTATTATTAATAAACCATGGAAGAAAAAAGGCTTTCTTAACTTAACCCAGGGAATTGTTCCAATGTTTTGACATTAGTTCAGTAAATGAGTTTCAAAACCCAGAACTGAGTCACAGCTTTGGGGTCTGCCTATCCCAAGGATATTTCTTTCTTCTTTTCTAGGGATAGATTTAATGGAGCTTAAAGGAGAATATTCTGGAAGAACAGTGAGGGGAATATCAAGGACCTGCTTTCACTGGCCCTTTGTAATCCACTACTTCTGCTCATGTTACTCTCCTTTTCTTCCCATGGTGTATTTTAAACCTGCCCTGAGTAACATGACCTGGAAAGAGAGAACAATAGCAAGGAATGAGGACTGACACAGTGTCTGCAAGTCACCTAAACTCAAAGCAGATGCAGAGAGATTGGCAATTGTTTTGTTGGAGGATTTACGGATATGAAAATTCTGAAGATTACTGCTGAAGAGTTAAGTGAAATACCAGTTGTTTTTTTGGTTTTGGTGTGTTTTTTAAGTGAAGATGGGTAGTATGAGCCCTCTTCATTATAAACTGGCAAGATAAACCAGGATGCCTAGGTAACCACTAGATAAGACCTTATCAGGCAAAGCAGTAATATAACAATCCCGCAGAGCTTTAAGCATAGCAAGGCTAAATCCTGATGGCTTTAAAAGGACAAAGCCTACTGAACTAATTAATTAACTTTTATGATGGTGTCAGGCCATTAGTGACAATGAGGAAACACTGGATTTCATGTATTTGGACTTTGTTAAAATGTAATTCTTCTTGTCAACATGTTAGGACCAAAAGGTCTAGAATCTGGTATTATGCAGTAGAGAGAATTATATAGTAAAGAGAAAATTGACTGGATATCTTGTCCAAATGGTTTGCAGTACCATAGCTGACGAAATGTGCCAAATGGGGCTACTAAAGGATCAGTCCCAGGGATTTTCAATCTGTGACAAGTATGAGAAATTTTTTTAAAAAAACAGTAATAGTTTCTACCTACTCCTACAACTTTGAGTCAGTGTCCAGAAATAATAGTAGTCAAACCAAATTATACCTTCTTGACCCAAAGCCATATGTCTGAAATAAACATATAAGAGGTGACAGATACACAGAAAACAGATGGAAAGAAAATTAAAAGTTGGGTTGGGGGGAGAAGAAGAGGCAGAATGGGAGAAAAATCCAATTAATATAAAGTGTCCTAGCTACTCATAAAAGAAATTTAAAACATATGTATTATATAGATACAAATTGATTCTTTTAATATAATTGTACTTTGTGTTGATCATAAAATAATCAACATTAAAATAGGACACATGTTAAGTCATACAAAATCAAAATTATTAACCTATGGTTGAAAAGAAGGGTCAGAAATTAAGAAACAAAGAAACATTCCTCTAAATAAAAACTGAGTGGAAAAGGAAATTTAAATTCATTAACATTACTTGGGAAATAATTGACATGAAAACAATATATACAAGATGGGCTGTTGCTAAATCAGAACTTATACTTGTGGGTTAATTTATGACTGTTTTGTCATCAAAATAGGAAAAGAATTAGTAAGCACTGTGTTTATAATTTTAAAACACCCGGGGGGGGGGGGGCATCTGGGTGGCTTAGTTTGTTCAGCAACCGACTTTTGAATTCAGCTCAGGTCTTGATCTCAGGGTCATGAGTTTGAGTCTAGAGTCGGGCTCCACATTGGGCATGGAACCTACTTAAATAGATGAATAAATAAAATTAAAACACCCTAGGGAAGGAAAGGTGGGAACATGATGAGACCCATAAAATCAATCTCTTTTTGAACTCAGCCACTGCTACCTTAGTTATAATAGAATATAAAAATGTATGGGCTGGGGCGCCTGGGTGGCTCAGTGGGTTAAAGCTTCTGCATCGGGCTCTCTGCTCAGCAGGGAGCCTGCTTTCTCCTGTCTCTCTCTGCCTGCCTCTCTGCCTACTTGTGATCTCTGTCTGTCAAATAAATAAATAAAATCTTAAAAAAAAAAATGTATGGGCACCTTGGTGGCTAAGTCAGTTAAGAGTGTGACTCTTTCTTTTTAAATTATTTTATTTTATTTTTTAAAGATTTTATTTATTCATTTGACAGAGAGAGAGAAAGAGAGATAGTGAAAGAGAGAGCACAAGCAGCGGGGGGCGGCAGGCAGAGGGAGTGGGAGAAGCAGGCTTTCTGCTGAGCAAAGAGCCTGATGTGGGGTTTGATCCCAGGAACCTGGGATCATTACCTGAGCTGAAGGCATCCGCTTAACTGACTAAGCCACCCAGGCTCCCCTTAAATTTTCTTATTAGAGATTTCATTTATTCACTTGAGAAAGAAAGAAAGAGCACGAGTTGGAGGGAGGGGCAGAAGGAGAGCAGGCTCCCGACTGAACAGGGAGCCCAGCAGGGGGTTTGATGCCAGGACCTTGGGATCATGACCTGAGCTGAGGCCACACTTAACCTACTGAGCCACCCAGGTGCCCCTAGAGTCCAACTCTTGATTTTGGATCAGGTCCATGATCTCAGGGTCGTGAGATTCTGCCCTGCATCAGACTCTGTGTTGGGTATAAAACCTGCCTAAGTTTTTCTCTCTCAGGGCACCTGGGTGGCTTAGTTGTTAAGCAGCTGCCCTCAGCCCAGGTCATGGTCCTAAAGTCCTGCAATCAAGTCCCGCATCAGGCTCCCTGCTCTGCTGGAAGCCTGCTTCTCCCTCTCCCACTCCCCCTGCTTGTGTTCCCTCTCTTGCTCTGTCTCTGTCAAATAAATAAATAAAATCTAAAAAAAAGATTCTCTCTCTCTCTCCCTCTTCCTCTGCTCCTCCCTGCTTCCCTCAACCCCCCACAACTCACACATGCTCTCTCTCTCTCATGCTCTCTCTCTCAAAAAAAAAAAAAAAAGTAAATGGGATCTATACACCTCCAATAACTAATGTGGAAGAAAAAATATTTTCTAAAAGATTATATTGGCAATTGCAGCAAAAAGAATAAATTACCCAGAACTAAAAATGTGCAAGGATTTTTTTCCTATAGTACATACTAATTTTTTAAAAAACTATAAAATATTAATATATATAAAGAAAAAATCCTGTATTTTTTTTCTGCTCAGCAATAATTATCAGTAACATTAGCATCAGATGATTTGGTTAAAATTATTTAATCAAAATGGCAATTGACCAAGACATATTCTCAGCAATTTTAATTTTCTTTTTTTTTTTTATTAACATATAATATCATTTGCCCAGGGGTACAGGTCTGTGAATCATCAGGCTTACACACTTCACAGCACTCACCATAGCACATACCCTCCCAAATGTTCATAACCCAGCCACCCTCTCCATACCCCACCCCACCCTCAGTTTGTTTTGTGAGATTAAGAGTCTCTTATGGTTTGTCTCCCTCCCGATCCCATCTTGTTTCATTTTTTTTCCTTCCCTACCCCTCAAAGCAATTTTAATTTTCAAACATCATGTCCCATTTAACAATTTGTCAGTATTTATTTATATTTTTTCCTTTTTTTTTTTAATTTAAAGACTTTATTTGACAGAGATCACAAGTAGGCAGAGAGGCAGGCAGAGAGAGGAAGGGAAGCAGGCTCCCTGCTGAGCAGAGAGCCAGATGTGGGGCTCAATCCTCTGGGATCATGACCTGAACTGAAGGTAGAGGCTTTAACCCACTGAACCACCCAGGCACCCCTATGTATATTATTTTTATTTATTGTTTAAACCATGGTGATTTGGGAAACTATATGTTAACTGCAATAAAACCCAGTCTATTCTGAATGATAGTTGTGACTTAAGTTTTCAGATTATTGCACCAAAATGATTAAGGTTTAGGAAGTATTAAAATGGCTTTTGAGACTTCATGGCGCAATATAAAATCTAAATATGAATCAAACTCTTTGTATTGGAGGAGCTAGTCAAAATTTTACAATGATTTAAAATGTCTTTTGGAATCTCTGAAATGGAAACACAATTAAGACCTTTTATGAAGCAGATTAAATGAAATTGGTTGTCAAACAATATCACTGTTTTGAATTCTGCCAAGTAACTGGTAGAATTTACATGGGAAATGTTCCTTTGAATTCCATTTGAAATTCTAAAGCCTAAAGTAAAAATGATTCTGACCAGGGACGCCTGGGTGGCTCAGTTGGTTGGACAACTCTGCTCAGGTCATGATCTCGGAGTCTCGGGATGGAGTCCCGCATCGGGCTCCCAGCTCCACAGGGAGTCTGCTTCTCTCTCCCTCTCTCCTCACTCATGCTCTCTCTCCCTGTCTCTCTCTCAAATAAATAAATAAAATCTTTAAAAAAAAATGATTATGACCATTATGGATAAGGCTATATAATTTAGTTATTAATAATAAGCACTTTACCAAAATTCTCAAATCCTAAAAGCTCTAAAAACCAAAAGTTCTTTTTGACATTTGCCATAGACTAATTAACAATTCAGAGCTAACTGAAACCAAATTACTTATTGTCCTCATTCATTCCACTTTGTGT
The DNA here is from genome assembly GCF_030435805.1 of Mustela lutreola. Classification (NCBI taxonomy): domain Eukaryota; kingdom Metazoa; phylum Chordata; class Mammalia; order Carnivora; family Mustelidae; genus Mustela; species Mustela lutreola. The sequence continues at coordinate 78,993,852 of NC_081297.1, read as the reverse complement.
GAATTCATAAGTTTAAATCAGGTATATTCATTTCTTTGCTTATAGGTAGATTCCCAGACTCTGCTGGAAATGTTATACAAATTTGCTGTATGCTCTGGTTTATCTTTCTAAAAGTTGAAAAATTCTGAGTTCCAAAACACATTAAACCTCGTGGGTTTTGCTAAGGGGTATGGGCTTGTAATATTTAAGGTTTTTTTCCTAATGTATAGTCCGTACCAGACTACTCCAAATGCTTTATTTATCTTAACTTAACTCATCTCACAATACTTAGAAGAAGAGAGGTACAGTGGTTATTTCTATTTTATAGGTCAGGAAACTGACACAAAGAAAGGTGAAATAATTCACAAAGCTAGTAAGGAGTGAAACCTAGATTCATATCACCGCTATATTCAGACAGCGGGCTCTTGAATCAGAGGTCAAGCCTTGCTTAGCAGGGAGGTAAAACAAAGCTAGTTTAATGACTATTCATATTTAGTTTTCTAAATGTAAAATGTGAATGATATTACTAATTAGCTCATCAGATTATTACCTTGATTAAATAAGTCATATAAACTGTTTAACACAATGGCATATAGTATCTACTCAATATGTTTGCTATTGTTAACAGAGTAGTCAGCTTATGTCAACCTAAAATACTTATCACAATGCGGACCTTGAAATACTTAAAGGCAACGAAGATTTTGCATCAGTAAGAAGAAAATATCTGGGGTGCCTGGGTGGCTCAGTCAGTGTGTCTGCCTTCAGCTCAGGTCATGATCTCAGGGTCCTGGGATAGAGCCCTGAGTCAGGCTCCCTCCTCAGCAGGGAGTCTGCTTCTCCCTCTACCTCTGCCCCTTTCCCCTCTCCCCCCATTCATGCCTGCTCTTGCTCTCTCTATCTCTCTCTCAAATAAATAAGTAAATAAATAATATCTCTTTTAAAAAAGAAGGAAAATATCTGTCTGGAGTACATAGGACTGTATTTATAACTTTAAAAAAATAATATATCCGAATGAAACCCATTTTTTTCTTGTGCTGTGGTTTCCATAACATGGTGACATGAGTAGGTAATCAATAAATGTTTCTTGAATGAACAGTGTTGCAAAGTTATAAAGAGGCAACCACATGCTTCAAACTGTGAAATGTTGATTCTGAGTCCATACAAGATACATATCACTGAAAGCCTTGGTTGGTAATGGTAGATAATAAAATGTTAATGAGTTCATTGACTTCACATAAACAAACAATAGAGTCCACAGTACATATTTCATTAGGGTTGTACTGAAGAACATCTTACCATGCTTAGCTGGCAAGATGTGCAATAAAGAGCAAAAGGAACAGAGCTTTCCTTCCCATTCTAAATCCCTCAGGCCACAAACTGGCTGACGTAGGAGAAGGGAGACACTCTGGTGAGCTGAACGCAGACCCTAGCAGGTCAAAAACTAAGTTGAACTTTAAGTAACTGAATACCACTGGAAAGCTCTGGGATCTGACTGAGATGTCAGTAAGAGATGAATCAGGGGATTTTGATAGAAGAAGAAGTCATTTAGAAAAATATAAATTTTATGTTTATACCATACTAAGGGGAGACTGCTTATTAATTTAATTATTGTATATTTTTCTGGTAAAAGGGCTTTGAAAACCTTTCAGAGCCCTTAAAAATTTTAAGAGCCCAGAAGATACTTCAGAATAACTTATAATACATATGAATCACGTGATACCAACATTCTTTTTTTTTTTAAAGATTTTATTTATTTATTTGAGAGAGAATAAGTGAGAGAGAGCATGAGAGAGGAGAAGTTCAGAGGGAGAAGCAGATTCCCCAAATAGCTGGGAGTCCGATGCAGGACTCGATCCTGGAAGTCCGGGATCATGACCTGAGCTGAAGGCAGCCACCCAACCAACTGAGCCACTCAGGCACCCAATATTCTTAACAAATAACTTATATACCAAAACTGTTACATTATTTATTTCACTTAATTTTATCATGCTAGAATGCCACTTGTGAGTTGTGATTAATAATTTTTCATAAAAGGAGTGGAACACCTAAAACATGTCCTTCCTTTGGTTTGTACCCCCCAAACTCCTACTCATTTTCAAGATCAGTTCAGACTAGTAAAATGAAAAGGCACAGGTGTCTGGTTGTTTCAGTCAGTAAAGCACAAGACTCTTGATCTTGAATTGTGAGTTGAGCTCTACATTGGGTGTAGAGCTTACTGAAAAATAACATCTTAAAAAAATTAAAATAAAATGAAAAGGCAAACTTTCAAAGGGTAGAAAATACTTTCAAACTATGTATCTTGTAGAGGGTTAATATCCAAAGAGCAGATTTGTCAGTTCTTGGAAGGAGGGGGGATGGGGAAAGAATAAGTGAAGATGATCAAAGACCACAAACTTGTAGTTTTAAGATGAACAAGTTCTGGAGATCTTATGAATAACAAGGTGACTATAACTAACAATACTGTTTTATATACCTGAAAATTGCTAAGAGTAAATCTTGAAGTTTCTTATTACACAAAAAAGTAACTTTATGAGGTGATGTGTGTGTTAACTAATCCTATGTATGTTAACTAGCCTCCTCTCATATACCTACACCGAATCATCACATTGTGCACCTTAAACTTACATAATATTGTATGTCAATTTATATCTCAATAAAGCTATGAAAAAAGAAAAGAAACTGTTTGGAAATAGATAGAGATGGTCAATGCATAACATTGTGAATGGGCTAAATGTCACTGAATTGTTCAGTTGTTTGGTTTTTTTTTAAGATTTTATTTATTATTTATTTGACAGACAGAGATCACAAGTAGGCAGAGAGAGAAGGGGAAGCAGGCTCCCTGCTGAACAGAGAGCCCGATGTGGGGCTTGATCCCAGGACCCTGGGATCATGACCTGAGCCGAAGGCAGAGGCTTTAACCCACTGAGCCACCCAGGTGCCCCTGAATTGTTCAGTTTTAAATGGCTACTTTTGTTATGTCAATTTCATTTTAATGAAAACAGAAAGTAAAAGACCAGTAGAAATGTCGTCTTTAGTAAAGTCACAGGTAATACACTTCCATTTCATCCTATGTGATAATTATCTGTCCATGTTTCTTTTCCCCTAACTGGATGTATGCTCTGTAAAGATAGAAACTACGTTTATCTGTTTTTGTATTCCCTACCTAGCACAATGCCTACCACATAGCAGGCACTTAGAAAATCACTGAGTTAAAAAGTAAGTTGTAATTGTGATAGAAATAATCTACAAGAGGCATTTTTAAACAAAATTTTATATTGGTGGCAAAATAGTACCCAATTATATGTCCTGTACTGTTTCCATTTTAGACCTATGACAAATGAAAACGTCTTTTCTAGATGAGATAATAAACTGTGTTCTGTGGTTAACAAGATTGGAGGAATAAACAAATCAATTTTGTTTTAATTGTAAAAAAAAAAAACAAAAAACCTTCCTTTTATGTATTTCTTATCAAGAAAGTTGAAGTTAAGTTTTGGATGGCTAGCACATTTTGGAAAAGTCACTGATGCTCCTGAGCATGACATGCTGAAGGTGCCAGGTTATTCAGACCTTTCTCATAAGATTACAGGAGATTTACTTGACAGAGCTGATAATTGAGTTCATTTCTCACCAAATTGCTGACACTAATATACCTATTAAAATCATGAAGAACATCTAACATTTGTTGGCTTTTTAAAGATCACTTTGTTTACTTCAGGCTGTGACGAATTTATTACCATGAAGTCAGTGAAACAGTTCTAAGAGATCTTAATTTCCCGGTAATGTGAGAGCGAGTTTGATGGTGGAATATGACCTAAGGCTTGCAATTCTACACGATTGCTTAACTTCTTCAAGTAACTCATTAACTATTTGTACTGTGAATAGGAAATGCATGATGATTTTGAAGTAACTAAATAGACTAAAAAATGTTTATGGAAATAGGAAATTCTTCATAATTTTATGCTCTCACAGGGCTCTATTGCTTGTGAGTTGTCTTTCATTCACTGGGATATTCCCTCAAATATTTCCTTTGTATGTAACTATTACAGCCTCAAATGTGGTGTGGTTAGGGTTGTAAAGCCCTCATTTGAACTTTGTTTTGTGATTCATTTCTCGTAACAATGGAACTTTCAACTTGGCACATGCTTAAATATGTGCTTGGAAATAGTCTTCAAAGAAATAAACATAGTGATGCAGTGATGAATGAAAAAACATTCTAGTAAGAAGCAAAGTTAATATTGTTTAGTTTAGGATCTTATACATGATGGTGTACCTTTAAAGTAATATCGGTTTTAATATGGCTATTTTCTCAGCTTTACAAGTCTGGCTACACATCTCCTTCTATCTGTTGACTTAGATAAATTGTCTAATGTAGACATAAAATTTCCTCAAATAATTTGGAATATTTCCATATTTTGTTTCCTGACAAAGAAGGGAACCTAACTAATTATTTTACAATTTAAGAGTATTTGAGGGGCTCCTGGGTGGCTCAGTGGGCTAAGGCCTCTGCCTTCGGCTTGGGTCATGGTCCCGAGGTCCTGGGATGGAGCCCTGCATTGGGCTCTCTGCTCAGCGGGGGGCCTGCTTCTTCCCCTCTCTCTGCCTACTTGTGATCTCTGTCTGCGAAATAATTAAATAAAATCTTTAAAAAAAAAAAGAGTATTTGAACTGAACTGCAATTAAAGAATCTTCTTTGTTTCTGATACATAACTCTTTTCCACATGGATGAGAATCTCAATGAAAGAAAGTTATAGTTCCCCTGAACTGAATTAAAATCAGACCCTTATAGGATTGTTAGTAATTTATAATGCCATTAAAATAAAGACAAAAGAATAAGTACTCTTAGTGAGGATGTAGATAAATATAACCAGAAAATCTAGACTGATTATATGTGTGCCTCCTGGGAGTTAAAGTAATAGGTCAGGTACTAGTATACAACTAACGTTTATTGAACATGATTCTATGCCACCCAGTGCTCTGCACATTTTATGAACATCACTGATCTTCACAAGCACTCTGTGAGAGAGAACCATGATGAGATACATAGCTCTCTTCAAGGAGAGAAAAACTTTTCACTAAAACTTCACAATATTAGGCAACTGAATCTATTCTTAAAAGATATCTCCAATTCTTTTTTTTTTTTTTTTAAGATTTGATTTATTTATTTGTCACAAAGTCAGACAGACAAAGAGCACAAGCAGGGGGTGCACCAGGCAGAGGGAGAAGCAGGCTCCCCGCTAAGCAAGGAGCCCTAGGTGGGGCTCAATTCTACAACCCTGGGATCATGACCTGAGCTGGCCAGGCATCCCTCCAGTTATTTTCAGTTGTAGTTTTTGTAGAACCTGCTTTTAGGCAACAGGTTTGAGCAATGGATGTTTGAGTAGGGCCTAAGGGCCCACAGGGACTGCCATGCTGAATGCAAAGGAGCTCATTAAGTAATCTAACCAATGTAACTACTTAAAACCAAGCACAGTTGCCAGAAAAGGGAAAATTACATATGTCCCCATACTTCCTCACTCTGCCCTATAACTGGGGCCCCTCACCACTGTCTTGTGGTGACAGTCTCTCTTTGGCTGTCCTGCCTGCCAATTGTTTGTGGTATATTTGATAAACTTCTATGTTCTTCCTTCTGTGTTTGTGAAGACTTCCATCAACCGTGCCACCAGCCCCCATCCGATCAGAGCACCCCACAGTTTTACAAATGATGTGTAATGTTGCATCTGAAATCCGGCTGTCAGTTCGGGAAAAGAATGATGAAGAGCATGGCTGAGAAGAAGAGAAGTTTGAGCGGGTTAATGAAACATTTTCAAACGCTGTTCCTTGTGGAAAAGTTAACGTCACTGTAGCTCCGGGGCCCAGGGAAGAGAAAACTTCTATAGCTATCTTTAGATATTTGAAGGGCATTTTGTACAAAACAAATCAGATCTCATTTTTGTGTTGCTCTGAGGCACAAACAAGTTAAATGAGACGAGGAAGGTAAAGGGAGAGTGTGTGGATGTATGTGCTCCCTTTACACGACTGAAAGCACTCAAGATTAACATGGAGGGGAGAGTTTGTTTTTGTTCTTTTCTTTTCTTTTAAAAGATTGTATTCATTTGAGAGAAAGAGAGAGAGACAATGAGGGAGAGCATGAGCTGGGGGAGAGGCAGACTCCCTGATAAGCAGGAAGTCCAATGTGGGGTTCCATCCCAGGACCCAGAACCTGAGCTGAAGGCAGATGCTTAACCATCTGAGCTACCTGGGCACCCCATTTGTGTTCTTTTAAAATGTATTTCAAAATATAAAACAACTTTACCAAAAAATGGGAGGAGCGGAAAGAAAGAAAGGGAGGAAGAGAAGGAAGGAGGGGGGGACTGAAGGGAGGAAAGGGATAATCTATCAAAGATTACTTTAAGAAGTAAATGCAAAGTAATGTTAAGATGTAAGCCAGGACACAGAGGTACAAAAACACCTGGATTCAGGAGTCCCAGACAGCCCAGGTTTAGCCGCTCGCTGCTCACAAAATTCAAAGACACAGAGACAAGCAGTGGTGCAACAGGAAAGGAATTTATTTCAGTGAGGCCAACACCAGGAAGACAATGGACTAATGTCTCAGACTGTCTCTTCAAAGTGCTGAAATACTTCGAGGTTTGTATACTGAAAATGTGGAACGAAAGTTGGTGGGTATAAGACGCTGGGCAGTTAAAGGTCAGGTCATCATTGTCACAGATGGGGTCTTGCTGGCTCAGGGCAGGCCTTAAAAGGGGACACTTGTCCACAGGATATTTTGCCAAAATTAAGAGATAAACTGGTAAGAATAACTTAATCAATTAGAAAATTTGAGAGAGATGTGGAGGGAAGTAGTTGAAGACCTCTTTCAAAGATGATAGTCATTCTTGGGGCACCTGGGTGGCTCAGTGGGTTAAGCCTCTGCCTTCAGTTCAGGTCATGATCTCAGAGTCCTGGGATCAAGTCCCGCATGGGGCTCACTGCTCAGCAGGGAACCTGCTCCCCCCACCCCGCCGGCCTCTCTGCCTACTTGTGATCTCTCTCTCTTTCTGTCAAATAAAATATTTTTTTAAAAGATTTTTTTATTGTTTATTTGACAGAGAGAGATCACAAGTAGGCAGAGAGGCAGGCAGAGAGAGAGAGAGGAGGAAGCAAGCAGGCTCCCTGCTGAGCAGAGAGCCCAATGCGGGACTCGATCCCAGGACCCTGAGATCATGACCTGAGCCGAAGGCAGTGGCTTAACCCACTGAGCCACCCAGGCACCCAAATAAAATATTTTTTAAAAAAAAGATGATAGTCATTCTTTTCCTTTTTTTTTTTTTTAAGATTTTATTTGACAGAGAGAGAGCATAAGCAGGGAGAACTTCAGGGAGAGGGAGAAGCAGACTCCCGTTGAGCAAGAAGCTCAATGCAGGACATGGATGCTAAGACACCGAGATCATGACCGAGCTGAAGGCAGTTGCTTAACCAACTGAGCCACCCAGGCACACCTGTAGTCATTGTTTTCTGACAGTAGGAAAGTATCCAATCTTACTATTTGACAAGCATAACAAAAATCAGAAAAGCAATCACATAAAAAAAGACACTAAGAGGGACACCTGGGTGGCACAGGTCATGATCCCCGGGTCATTGGGTTGAGCCCCATGTTGGGCTCCATGCTGCACGCTGGGCATGGAGCCACCTAAGATTCTCTCCCTCCCTAAAATATAAAAGAAAAAAAGAAAAGAAAAGAAAGAAAGAAAGAAAAGACAAGAAAGTAGGGACTTTCTTTGACCAAACAAATCTTTTCATAAGCTGAGAGAATCTCCAAAGAAGATAAGCTGGGTACAGTAAATGCAGCATGAAAGAAAGAAGAGCTGCATGCAGTGGGAAAAACAGAAAAACAGAAGTGGAAGTTCTAAAGCAAGAAGAGCTTGGTTCATGGGTGGCTCAGGTCATGATCCCAGAGTCCTAGGAACCAGCCCAAGTTGGGTTCCCTGCTCAGCGGGGAGTCTGCTGCTCCCTCTCCTTCCTGCTCTTCTTTTCCTCCCTGCTGGTGCTCTCTCTGTCTCTTTATCAAATTAAATAAATAAAATCTTTAAGAAAAAGTTTTTTGTTTCATACCGAATAAAACAAAACAAAATAGACAACAACAACAACAAAACACCCCAAACCCTAAAAGTTGGTGTTTATGGCTGGAAAGCAGTGAAGTAAAAGTAGTACAAGAAGTGCTTGGAGGTGCAGGCAAAAACCAAAGTATATAGGCCAGAAGTGGTTTTTATTTTAAGTGGAATGGAAAGAAACTGAACTTCTTTCAATAGGCAAGTGATGGGATCTAGTGTGGTTTGAGAAAGATTCAACCACCATACAGAAGCACAGAAGCACTGGGGGGCGGGGCAGAAGTAGGAAGACCAATCAGAAAACTGTAGCTGGAGTCCTTGCTCCCTGTGAGTGATCTGACTGTCCTTGCGGGGGCCCAGGGGAAAGGGGCGGATGATGACATTTGCGTGGAGCCCAACAACAGAGCATCTCTATCAAATTTGGAGCCAATAAATATTTATTGAGAGTCTACTGTGTACCAGGCCCTGTGTTAGGTAATGGGGACTCAACAGTGAACAAAAGTGACACAAACCCATATTAGTGCAGAGAGTAGAACCATGAATACCCACACAAGTCCCCGTATGGTGTGCTGGAAGGTGAAAATATGAAGAAACAAAGCAGAGAAAGAGGAATCGTGAGTAGCTAACGGATTGCCGTTTTAAATGCTACAATTGTTTTTGTATAATTTGTGATCTTTGACTTTGGAGATTTACAGAGACATTTTGAGGAAAAAAGAACAAAGTGGGTCTAAAAGCAGAGTTAACAGGGCCAAAGAGGCATAAGGGGTCACTAGGGGTTCTAAAGTCCTCCACGGAGTCAGTACTGAAGATTCCCCCACCCCGCAAATCAATAGGCCCAGCTTCCTGCCTCTGGGTCATATTGCCAATATCAGTGGTCACATCAGCGCTCATCAAGATAAGTGTACTCTTAATCCCTTTCACTTCTTTCACTCATTCCCTCACCCACCTTCATGCTGGGCAGGGGGTCTGCTTAAGATTCTTTCTCTCCCTTCCCATCTGCCCCTTCCTGCTTGTGCTCACTCTCTTAAACAAAAAAAGACAGTAAGCCACTAAGCAATAAAATACATGGGAACTGCTATCTTCCAGTAACTCGCAAAATAAACAACACAGAGGGAAAGAGGAGCCCCCCACCCCCCACTCCCTAGGCCTTTTAGAAAACATGGAGTGGTACCTTTGGCCACATATATGCAAATCTACAAGAAAGGTGATATTGTGAACATCAAGGGAACGGGCACTGTTTAAAAAGGAACACCCTCACATGTTCCTGTGGCAAAGCTGGAAGAGTCTACAATGTTACCCAGCATGCTGTTGGCAATGTTGTAAACAAACAAGGGTAAGACTGTTGCCAAGAGGATTAATGCATATTAAGCACTCAAAGAGCAGAGACAGTTGCCTGCAAGGTATGAAGGAAAATGATCAGAAAAAGAAGGAAGCAAAAGAGAAAGGTACTTGGGTTCAATGGAAGCTCCAGCCTGTTCTGCCCAGAGAAACACACTTTGTGAGAACCAATGGAAGGGAGCCTGAGCTCCCGGAACCCATTCCCTATGAACTCACAGCATGATAAGTATAAAAAACAAACAAACAAAAAACCCTCAAGACAGTAAAAAAAAAAAAAAAAAAAAAAAAAAGAAAAGAAAAGAAAGAAAGAAAGAAAGAAAAAAAACCTGACAATATAAAACATTTATAACTTTCATCCTATAATTTCTGTGCATCTATCCTAGTGAAATATTTAAAACAAGAAAGAAACCATGATTACAAATATATTCATAGCAAGGGTTTGTAAGTAGTAGAAGAATGGAAATAATATAAATCCAATAATAGAACAATGTTACATTAACTACAATATATGCACTTGGTAGAAGCTTAAGCTATTAATGAAGGATTGTCGGAAAAAAGGCAAGCAGGGTCAAGGGGCCCCCGTTCTAAGAGGAAAACTGCCCTTAAAAGGAAAAGAACCCATCTGTTATTCTAGGCTCTTTACTCAGTGCCCAGCTTTGAGACATCCTATTGGTGGGACTTACAACTTGAATGTGACAGAAAGGAAGGGAATGGTCTTGAGTGTCCTAACCCAGGCCCAGGGTCAGTTCAATAGCCAATGGGATATTTAAACAAAGAGCTTGATCTGGTGGCCTGTGCCTGAGAGCAGTGGTAGCCACTTTCCACTTGATTCCTGAGGCTACAAAATACCACACTGGAAAGAGCCCTCCACCCTTTCCCACAAGACTGGTAGAGAAAAAAATACCTGATTAGGTGTGACAGGTGCATGAAGGGTTAATCAGATTATAACAGCCCACACCAAAGAAAGCCCATAAAACGCCAATAGATTTAAACAACAAACTGACAACCCCCTGGCGTCCCCTCCCTCTACAGGATCTTTGTACTATCGCTTAATAAGCTTTGCTTTGCTGCCCACCACTCTTCATCTGGTCTACCTCTTCATTCTTCAGTGTAACCAAGAACAGGGAATGCTAAAGAAAAAGAAATCCTGCAACCCAATCATCCAAAAGGTGTTTTCAAATAATATGTATCAGCATAGAAAAATATTTGTTGATAAATGGAGACATTCTCAGAAATGTGTAGTTCAAATAGCCAAAATATTTTTAAAGGAATTCTAATAATTTACTTGGCTCTTCTCTAAAGTTGTTAATAAACTCAATTCATAAACCCCACCAGAGCTTCCCACTTTTCTTTTTCTTTCCTTTCGATTTTCTGTAACACCATGTTATTCTGGAGCCACTTCTGGAGAGTATTTTGCAATATTCTCTTCCCCTTTTTCTCAGTTGCTTTCCTTTTCTCTTTATCACCTCTGTTTTATTTTTATTTTATTTTTAAGATTTTATTTATTTATTTGACATGGGGGGTGGGAGCACAAGCAGGGAGAGCAGCAGACAGAGAGAGAGAAGCAGGCTCCCAGATGAACAGGGAGCCCAATGTGGGACTCGATCCCTGGGACCCTGGGATTATGACCTGAGCCAAAGGCAGCCACCCAACCAACTGAGCCACCAGGCATCCCTCTAGCGCCTCTATTTTTAAATGACCTTGATCAATTAGCTTTTTCTTTTCTTCCCACCCTTCACAATCTTGAATTTTACATTTCAAAGGTCCTTCAATCCAGTCTGGCAGAGTGACCTTTTCTCTGGAGGAAAAATGTGAGAAGCTGAAATGAGGTGGGGGAGAAAAAGCAGTCAGCATTTGCATTCTATCTTTCAGCAGGGGAGGGTCATTTCCACATTAAGACTTTTTCATCCTGTTCAATTATGAACAGGGTAACAGAACTTTAGATGCCAAATATTGAAACTTGGTTTTCAGGTATTATTATCAAACTAGGTTTGGGTTTCAATGTATCAACTTAATTGTACTCCCACCAAAAATTCATCATCTACCTTCCCCTACCTTCATCAACATTGGGTATTTCTTCATCACTTTCTTCATGTGAAACGAAGTAAAATTGTTTTAAGTTACTGTTATACACTTAAATTAATAGTAACCTAAATGGAAGTGTTAAAATGAAAAGGACTACAAAGTTCTCACAGACAGAAGGGCCAGGATTTTGCTATAAAAATAAAGACTTCTATTTGAACTGTGTCCTAGGATCCTGCCAATTCCCTGATGGTTTACATAAGTATGATTACGTACATCTTAGTTACACTGAGGAGCAGAGTGCCAAGAAGTAGCCAGTTAACAGGGAATAGGTCAAGAGGAAGGAAAACAAGTAAAGGCTTAATATTGCTTCCTTGTTTTTGATTTTTTAAAAAATTTCCATTTCTAAATATAATGATATTACTAGAGCCCTGCTGCTCTCTTTGATTAAATGAGAAAAGATTAATTGCTACACTTGGCACCTCACTAGATACTTCCTGTAATATCCTGTTTTCTGTTAACTACTTGATAATTCAATTAAAAGTCAGTAGAATTATAAGTAGGTGAGATGAAGTCTCATGAGGTCTTGAATTTACTTTAAAATATTTTAGCAACAAAAAGAAAGAAAAGAATGGTAGATGAATCTAATATGGCAAAATATTTATAATTTTTAAATCTAGGTGTAACATGTATTAATAAGCATTCAGTGTACCAGCCTCTTCACTTTTGTGGTGTCAAAAATTTTCATAAGATTAAAATCTATGGTTGCATTGAAGGCAATCAAGCTCTTAGTTTTCAAGAGTAAAGGTTCATGTTCAACCAATGAAGAATTTGATTGGTTGCATCTTAATTTATCCAGAATACTACTGAAAATTTCTGATACCTGAAAATTTTCTAACTTTCTAAAGATGAAAAAAAAAACCCTGTTCAATGATAAATATCAGACTCAAGACATTTTGACATTCAGCATGCTTAACAGTAACACCAATTTATACTAGTCACAAGTAAAAATCCAAATGCTCCCAATACCCAGATTCTTCCGTGTTTCCCACTTCCCATGCCACCCCTCTTCTTGTGTTTTAGTCTTGGATTTAGCCCTAAACACACTTTTATTTTACTCTTATTGACTTACTTGAATAAAAAATAAGCTACATAACATCTAAGAGAAAAAGACTCTTGGATCAAAAAGAATTTTAGAAGAACTAGGACAAAGTGATAAGAGTGGTGGTAAATAAAGAGAGAGGGTTTCAAGTCCTCTACTATGGACCAAGGCAGTATTATGGATATTTTACATACAGCAGAGTAAGACACATTCTGATATTGTTTGCGAGAAATGTTTGTTTTTTATTTCTTGAGAGTCACTAGAATGGCCCTATTGGTTATTCAAATGTCAGGCAGATAGAGATCTTTAGAGGTGTAATGCTCTTGTGATAAGAGAAGAGCAAATATCTTTCATTGTTTCGTCAAGTCTGTCACTAACTGTGACTCCTCAAATGTAAATCTGGTTATGTAGGGCAGAAGTAGATGAATTTACATAAAGAGTTTAGGACCTTCTGGGAGGAAATAAATCCTAAATATTCTCTCTGGGAATATCCTACATTCTCCTCCCTGACTTACAAAATTAGAGAATGCTACTGGAATGGAGAAGGCAGACTTCATTCAACCAAGGGCCAGTAGTAGGAAAAGGCAGCATGTTTCCTAAAATACAATTCATGTAGAGAAAGGAGTTTATCTGTACTAGCAGGTCTAACTCAAGATGCATAAATAATACAAAAGTAAGTAGAGAAAGGGGCATCTGGCTGGCTCAGTCAGTGGAGCATGTGACTCTTAATCTCTGGGTGTTGGGTGTAGAGCTCACTTTAAAAAAGGAAAGAAGCAGAGTAATAAACATATTTATACTGTTTTACACATTAACCATTAATTGTTACTTAACATCCTTTCCTTGAATAAGACAAAACTTTTACCTCTCTTTGAATTTTCCCATCCTTCACCATCTACTGCGTTAAAATCATCTGGAAATTCAGCTCTAAATTACCTTTTCACCATATCTCTATTTTCTTGGAAAAATTAAGTATGTATAAACTAATGTTGCTTTTATTTTAAAATTAAAGGAAAATAATTTGGAGTCCGTTGTAGTGGACAAAGCAAGAGGTATTCAAATTTCATACAATCTGCTCTATGGTCCCCAGCTTCTTCATCTTAAACCCTGACTTGGTTCCCAACTTGCTTCCTTATCCGAATAGTTCTCACCCTTGATTTCCCATGCAATGCCTCATTTTCCCCCTTGAAAGCTCAACAAGCATCTCATTTCACAAAGATACTTTTCTGCCTCTGAATTCCTATTACCTTTACCATTCATTTTCATACTCTTCTCTATTACTACATTTTAAGTATATATGTGTGTGTGTGTGTGTGTGTGTGTGTGTGTATACACTAAAATTGAGCTTATTTGAGAGCAATGACTGCATTCTAGATCTCTCTGCACTCTTCAAGGGCTTACTGTGGTATTTTAGATACGGGCTAAACAATAGACTACAACTCTAATTCAGTCAGAACACACAAATTCTTCCCCTACCTCTCCATGGTGCTTTTTAGCTTAGTAACGGTCACGGACAACTGATTGTGAGTCTTAGGGCTTTTATTAGTCTACCTAGCAACCAGGAGGGTTCCCAAGGATACAAACCCCGAAGATACATGCTTTTGAAATGGTAACTAATGGAACTAAGGAGGTAGTATTAAAACAGAGTACATTTCCATATAAACTGAAATCATATGTCAATATTAGAACTACTGTATAATTAACTGTGGCTTTATGGTCTTGGTAGGAGCTATTATTGCCCTCTTTATAATCAAACATTTTTTTTTAGTCGCATCAAGCAAACGTCTCTAACTTTCACAAAATGAAGTAATGAAGACTGACTAAAGGAATACCAAGAACAATGTTACAACCAACCATGTGCACATAAGGCAGATTTAACAAACACTAACATTCAGCCATCTTTCCTAAGAAATAAAACAGAGACAAAGCCCTCCTGCCTTGTCTTTTCTCTTTCCCCAGAAGAACAGCTATCTCAAAGTTGATATGTATATATGTATATATGTATATTTTTCCTCCCCATGTTTGTATATATTTTACTGTACATGTATATACCCATTAACACTATATAAGATTATTCTCCACGTTTACAAATATTACACAAATGTTATAGCATACACAGTGTTCTGCAAACTTTCCTCATTAGAAATTATCTGTTTGAGATTTAAGCATACAAATATATGCAGTGGATTCCCTTAAATTGCTGCATATGATTCCACAAGATATTTCATAATATACGATTTGTTTATCTATCCTCATATTGAAACGCATTTAGTTTATTTCCAGTTGGGAGGGCACTAGATTGACTCAGTAGGTAAAGCATAGGACTCTTGATCTTGAGGCTGTGAGTTTGAGCCCCATGTTGGACATAGAGCTTACTTAAAAAAGAAAAAAAGATTGGGGTGCCTGGATGATGTAGTTGGTTAAGTGTCTGACTCTTGGTTTCATCTCAGGTCTTGATCTCATGGGTTATGGGAGCAAGCCGCTTTGGGCTCTGTGCTCAGCGGGGAGTCTGCTTGAAGATTCTCTCTCTCTACCCCTCCCCCCACACGTACATGTGCTCTTTCTCTCATTTAAATAAATAAATATTTAAGAAAAAAAGATTATTTCCAGTTTTGGAAATTAAACTAAAAGAGCTGCAGTAAATATCTTTGTACCTGACTTGACATGTATGCAAATCCCTTTAGTGTAAATATTAGAACATGAAATAATGTTAATATGATAAAACATTACTGATTTTCTTTTTTTTTTTTTTTTTTTTAGATTTTATTTATTTGTCAGAGAGAGAGAGAGGGAGAGAGCGAGCACAAGCAGACAGAATGGCAGGCAGAGACAGAGGGAGAAGCAGGCTCCCTGCCGAGCAAGGAGCCCGATGTGGGACTCGATCCCAGGACGCTGGGATCATGACCTGAGCCGAAGGCAGCTGCTTAACCAACTGAGCCACCCAGGCGTCCCAAAAACATTACTGATTTTCTGATGTTAGATAAACCATGCTTATGTTCATGAAATAAGCCTTATTTGGTCATGACTTTTTCAGGTTTTCTTTTTTTTTTAAAGATTTTATTTATTTGCCAGAGATAGAGAGAGAGTACACACAAGCAGGCAGAGAGGCAGGCAGAAGCAGCGAAAGAAGCAGGCTCCCTGCCGAGCAAGGAGCCTGATGCGGGACTCGATCCCAGGATCTTGGGATCATGACCTGAGCCGAAGGCAGCGGCTTAACCCAGACGTCCCATTTTTTTTTTTTTTTAATGACTTTGACGCTGCATTCATAAGTGAGGTTTGTCAGCAGGAAAGAATGTCCGATGAAAAAAAGACAGTCTCTTCAACAAATGGTGTTGGGAATATTGGACAGCCACATGCAGAAGAATGAAACTGGACCATTTCCTTAAACCACACACAAAAATACACCCAAAATGGACATAAGACCTCAATGTGAGAAAGGAATCCATCAAAATCCTTGAGGAAAACACAGGCAGCGGCCTCTTCGACCTCAGCCACAGGAACTTCTTCCTAGAAACATCACCAAAGGCAAGGGAAGCAAGGGCAAAAATGAACTGCTAGGACTTCATGAAGATCAAAAGCTTTTGCACAGCAAAAGAAACAGTCAACAAAACCCAAAGACAACTGACAGAATGGGAAAAGATACTTGCAAATGATATATCAGATAAAGGGCTAGTATCCAAAATCGATAATTTATCAAACTCAACACCCAAAGAACAAATAATCCAATCAAGAAATGAGCAAAAGACATGAACACACATTTCTGCAAAGAAGACATTCAAATGGCCAACAGACACAGAAAAAGTGCTTAATATCACTGGGCATCAGGGAAACACAAATCAAAACCTCAATGAGATAACCACTCCACACCAGTCAGAATGGCTAAAATTAACCAGTCAGGAAATTACAGGTGTTGACAAGGCTCTGGAGAAAGGGGAACCCTCCTACACTGTTGGTGGGAATGCAAGCTGGTATAGCCACTCTGGACACCAAATGGAGGTTCCTCAAAAAGTTGAAAATAGAGCTCCCTTATGATCCAGCAATTGCACTATTGGGTATTTACCCCAAAGGTACAAATGTAGTGATCCGAAGGGGCACAGGCACCCAAATGTTTATAGCAGCAATGTCCACAATATCAAACTATGGAAAGAGCCTAGATGTCCATTGACAGATGAATGGATAAAGAAGATGGTGTGTGTGTGTGTGTGTGTGTGTGTGTGTGTGTACATACACACAATGGAATATTATGCGGCCATCAAAAAAGAAATCTTGCCATTTGCAATGAAGTGGATGGAACAAGAGGGTATTATGCTAAGCAAAAAAAAAAAAAAAGAAATCAATCAGAGAAAGACAATTATCCTGTGATCTCACTGACATGCAGAATTTGGGAAAAAAGACAGAGGATCACAGGGGAAGGGAGGGAAAATGAAATAAGACTAAACCAGAGAGGGAGACAAACCATAAGAGACTCTTAAATCTCAAAAAAACAGAGGGTTGCTGGAGTGGAGGGAGGTAGGTGGGGGGGGCTGGTTGATGGACACTGGGGAGGATATGTGCTATGGTGAGTATTGTGAGTTGCCCAAGACTGATGAACTACAGACCTGTACCCCTGAAACAAATAATATATGTTAATTAAAATTTTTTAAAAAATAAGTGAGGTTTGCCTATGATGTTATTTTCTTTTTTTTATGATGTTATTTTCTTATAATGTCCTTGATTTATTACCAAGGTTATAGAGCCTTCTAAAATAATTTGGGGAGCTTTCCCTCTCTTTCTATTTCTAAAACAATTTGATTACAACAGAATTTATCTCACATTTTAAAAACCCTGAAGTATTCTTTGTTTTGTTGTTATTTTAGATTTTTCAAGTATTTTTTCAATAAATATTGGAAAGTTTTAATTTTTTAGAACATTATCCATTTCATCATATGTTTATATTATTTGATATAAGTGGGACATATTTCCCTTATGATTTTAACAATCTAAACTGTATCTATAATTATACTCTCTTTTCACCCAAATATTATTTTATATCTTTATTTTTCATTTTCACTAAATGCAAAACTATTTTATTAATTTCTTCAAACATTTAGCTTCTCAATTTGTCTTTTTTTCTCCTTTTTCATTATTTTCGACTCTTATTAGTTCTTTCTATTCTCTTTGGCATGCTTTATTATTCTTTTCATAAGCATTCCATGTGTGCTTAAAATATATACATATTCTCTGATGGTTGTATATGGGTATATTTAAAAACATGTTCAATTGTACTACTCAAATGTTCTATATTGTTTCAAATCATTAGTCTGATTCTTGAGTTTCTGGTAGAGTTATCAGAGATTTAACAGTTTTTCTTGAAACTATATTGTTAGGAATATTCCAATTCATCATTATTGTAACTCCATGAGTTGATCCTTTCTCGTTATGCAGCATTCATTTTTAACTGTGCTGATATTTTTGCCTTATACTTTTATTTGCTGTTAATATTTCTATATTATTCATTTTTTGTGTAGTATTTTTCTTTACTTGACATTTCCTTGTTTAATTTTTTTCACTATTTTATTTTCAGCCTTGTCATGTTGCTTTGCTTTTGAGATGTCTCTTTTAAAGCAGCATATATTTGTATTTTAGGAATTTCTATTTTGAAATAATTTTAGACTTGCAAGTAGTTGCAAAAATAGTACAAAGTATTCTTATATACCTTTCACATAGCTTCCCTCAAGTGTTTACATTTTAAATAGGTACAATACAATGGTCAAAATCAGGAACTCAACACCAATACCATATTATTAATTAATATGATATATTTAAATTTTTCCAATTGCCCACTCATGTCATTTTTTTTAGGCTCAGATTCAATCCAGGACATTGTCAAATCTCCTTTCTTCAATCCTGACAAATTTTCAGTCTGTCTTTGTATTTCACGAGCTTGACAGTTTTGAAGAGTACTGCACAGTTATTTTACAGAATGCCCTCAATTTGGGTTTATCTAGTTTTTCCTTATGATGACACTCAAGTTATTATTATTTTTTTTAAGATTGTATTTATTTGTGAGAGAGAGAGAGAGAGCACACAAGCGGGGGACCTTCGGGCAGAGGGAGAAACAGTCTCCATGCCCAGCAAGGAGCCCAATGTGGAGCTTGATCCCAGATCCTGGGATCATGACCTGAGTAAAAGGCAGACGCTTAACCAACTGAGCCACCCAGGCATCCTAAGGGTATTTTTTTTCCATTGAGGTAAAGTTGGTATATAATCTTCAATAAGTTTCAGGCGTAAAATGCTATAATTCAATATTTGTATAAACTACAAAGTGATCACCACCCTAAGTGTAGTTACAATCCATCACCATACAGTTAAGCCCCTCACCCACTATGCTTACCCCCAATCCCCTTCCCATCTGGTAACCACCTGTATCTAGGAGTTTGTTTTTGTTATATTTTGTTTGTTTATTTTGTTTTATGGTTCCACATATAAGTAAAATCATATATTTGTCTTTTTCCATCTGGCTTATTTCACATAGCATAGTGTCTGCAAGGTCCATTTATGTTGTCACAAATGGCAAGATTTTCTTCTTTCTTATGGCTGAGTAGTATCCCTTTGTATATATACCACATCTTCTTTATTCATTCATCCATTGATAAACACTTAGGTTGTTTCCTTATCTCAGCTCTTATAAGTAACACTGGAATAACCTAGGAGTGCATATCGCTTTTCAAATTAGTGTTTTCACTTTTTTTTTTTTTTATAAATAACTGGAAATGGAAGAGCTGTACCTGGTGGTTCTCTTTTTAATTTTTTTTTAAATTTTAAAAGATTTTATTTATTTGACTGAGAGAGAGAGATCACAAGTAGGCAGAGAGGCAGGCAGAGATGGGGGGAGAGGCAGGCTCCTGCTGAGCAGAGAGTCTAATGCGGATCTCGATCCCAGGACCCTGAGACCATGACCCGAGCCGAAGGCAGAGGCTTTAACTCACAGAGCCATGCAGGCACCCCCTTTTTAAATTTTTTGAGGAATCTTCATACTGTTTTACATTGTGACTGCACCAGTTTACATTCCCAATAGTGTATAAGTCTTTGAGCCAAAGGCAGTTGCTTAACCAACTGAGCCACCTGTGCACCCCGATAATAACCATTCTAACAGATGTGATCAAATTTTGTACTTTTGGGGCACCTGGGTGGCTCAGTGGGTTAAAGCCTCTGCCTTCAGCCCAGGTCATGATCCCAGGGTCCTGGGATCAAGCCCCAAGTCGGGCTCTCCGCTCAGTGGGGATCCTGCTTCTCCTTCTCCCTCTGCCTACCTCTCTGCCTGCTTGTGATCTCTGTCTGTCAAATAAATTAAAAAAATCTTTAAAAAAATTTTGTACTTTTGAGAAGGATATGATATAAACGATGTTTTGTCCACCTCAGTGCATCATATCAGAAAAAGCACAATGTTGATATCACTCTAGTTTCTAGGTTAAGATAATGTCCACTATGTTTCTCCACCATAAAATTATTTTTCCCTTCATAATTACTAAGTATCTTATTGGGAGATCCTTTATGGCTATGTAAATATCCTGTTTCTCAGCATATATTTGCCTACTAATCTTAATATCCATTGATGACAGTTGTGTAAAACAATTATTACGATAGTGTTTGCCAAGTGGTTTTCTTTTCTTTTTTTTCTTTTACTTATTCATTCAGGCAGAGAGAGAGGAGGGGAAACAGGCTCCCCGCTGAGCAGAGAGCCCAATGCGGGACTTGATTTCAGGACCCTGGGATCATGACCTGAGCCCAAGGGAGACGCTTTAATCCACTGAGCCACCCAGGTGCCCCTGCCAAGTGGTTTTCTATTTGCATCATTCTTTGTATATTTATTAATTAGACTTCTACTGTAAAGAAAAGCTTTCCCTCTCTACCCATGGGATAAGAAAGATATTTGGTCTTTGTCCCCGGCTCCTGGCGCAGAGCTCCTGGGAAGAAGAAAGCTATTTGGTCTTTGTCTCCACTTCCTGGCACAGAGCTCCTAAAGCCTCTGGAAGTTCCTGAGTGATAAAAGCAATAGGAGTGTCTTTTCTAGGTAGCTTCAAGATGGGACTTGGGCACCAGAAAGACCAAACCTTGATTAGAAGCTTGGTACTTTCAGACCCACCCCTCACCAACTGAAGAGAGAAGAGCTGAAGATTGAATTAAGCACAATTGACTATAATCATGCATATGTAATGAAACTCCCATAAAATCCTGTACATGATGAGGTTTGGGGGACTTCCTAGTTGGTGAATACACCCATGTGCTAGGAGCGTGGTGCACCCAAACTCCACAGGCTCCTGGGCTCGGGACTCTTTGGAACCTTGCTCTTGTACTTCATTTGGCTCTTCATTGATATACCACTTTATAACAAACTGTCATAGCAATTAAAGCATTTTCTTGGGTTGGGAGGGTGGGCTTGAGGAAACCCCTGAATCTGTAGCTAAGTCAGACAGAAGTGTGGATGACCTGGCACCGGAACCTTGTGCCTGGAGTATGAAGTGAGGTCAGTTTTGCGAGGCTGAGCCCTTAAATCTGTGGTGTTTGACATTAATACTGGGTACTTACTGTCCACATTGAATGGAATTGTAGCTCTTAGCAACTTTAGAGTTGGAGAAATTGTATTAGGAAAGACACATTTGGTGTCTGGAGGAAAAAAAATCTCTTGCCAGCATTGTGGAATTGTATTTTATTTTAGTTACAATCAGTGTTGTCCTGGAGCCAGATTATACTGACTCAGAAGAGTCATTTGTTAACTTTCATGAAATTTGTGGAATTTTTTTTTTTAAGATTTTATTTCTTTATTTGACAGACAGAGATCACAAGTAGGCAGAGAGGCAGGCAGAGAGAGAAGGGGAAGCAGGCTCCCTGCTGAGCAGAGAGCCCAATGAGATCCCAGGACCCTGGGATCATGACCTGAGCCACCTAGGTGCCCCTGTGGGCTGGTTTTTAACTACAGTAAGACACACACAACATATACCACCAATGGTAGCAGATTTTGTTCTTTACTTTGACCTTGCTTTTTTCTTTTGTTTTCTTTTTTTAAAGATTTATTTATTTGAAAGAGACAGAGAGAGAGGGAGGGAACATGGGGGTGAGGGGCAGAGGGAGAGAGATAATCTCAGGCAGACTCCCCAGTGAGCAAGGAGCCTGATATGGGATTTGCTCCCATGACCCTGAGATCATGACCGAGCTGAAATCAAGAGTTGGATGCTTAACCGACTGAACCACCCAGGCACCCCCATTTAATGCTCTTCTATGTATCAGCCCTGAGGTGAGGCCAAGTTTTCTGGCTGGTTCTGCTCTAGACAGTCATTAAATGAATCTTATACTTTCCATCTAGTGTCCTCATCATTGCCTAGGGCAAGAGGTGGTTTTTTTGTCTGTTTGTTTAACTGAAGAATAATTGGCATACAATATTATATTAGTTCCCAGTTAGGACAAGAGTTCTTAACCATTTTTGTGCCATAAACTCCTTTGGCACTCTTTTCAAGCATATATACTCTCTCTCTCTCAATATTATATATAAAATAAAATACATTTTTTTTAAAGATTTTATTTATTTATTTGACAGAGAGAGATCACAAGTAGGCAGAGAGGCAGGCAGAGAGAGAGAGGAGGAAGCAGGCTCCCTGCTGAGCAGAGAGCCCGATGCGGCACTCGATCCCAGGACCCTGAGATCATGACCTGAGCCGAAGGCAGCAGCTCAACCCACTGAGCCACCCAGGAGCCCAATAAAATACATTTTAATGCATAAAATGAAATACATTTGGATTTAAAAGAAACAGATTATACTGGATTATAGTTATAAAATAATTTTCTAAGTAATTATATAATAATAAATACTACTTAATTCATTAAACAACCTAACAGTGGGTCTAGTTACAACCATAACTTTGAAATATGTTTGAGCATAAATCACATTTAGAGAGATCTGAAAAAACTGTAATATAATTTTTTTAAAGATTTTATTTATTTATTTGACAGATAGATCACAAATAGAGAGGCAGGCAGAGACAGGAAGGGAAGCATGCTCCCTGCTGAGCAGAGAGCCCAATGCAGGGCTTGATCCCAGGACCCTGGGATCAGGATCTGAGCCAAAGGCAGAAGCTTTAACCCACTGAGCCACCCAGGCACCCCTCTAATATGATATATATATTTTTTTAATTTGACACACAGAGATCACAAGTAGGCAGAGAGGCAGGCAGAGAGAGAGGAGGAAGCAGGCTCCCTGCTGAGCAGAGAGCCCGATGTGGGGCTTGATCCCAGGACCCTGAGATCATGACCTGAGCCAAAGGCAGAGGCTTTAACCCACTGAGCCACCCAGACACCCCTCTAATATGATAATTTTCTAAGACTTTATTTATTTGATAGAAAGGGAGAGAGAGCAAGAGAGAGAGCACACAAGCAGGGGAGAAGAGCTGAGGAGAGGCAGAAGCAAGCTCCCCACTGAGCAAGGAGCCTGATGCAGGGCTTGATTCCAGTATCCTGGGATCATGACCTGAGCCTAAGGCAGACGCTTAACTAACTGAGCCACCCAGGTGCCCTATGAAAATATTTTTTTGAGTGGCAAATTCATAGATATTACTAATACCACGGTGTGGCTTGTTGTCTACATTCATAATTGATGAAAATATTAATTTCAGCTAGAGACTAATGAAGACAAGGATGTACTATTTTCCTACCCAAATTTATGAATCTAAGATTAAGAACCCCTGCCCTTGGGTATGTCTTTCATTTGAAGCTGAGTCCTAGGCAGTGTTCTCATTTACAAAAAGGGGAAGAACATGAAAAAATGTACACTTAGGGTTTTATTATTTTTTAAATGTTTTTTTATTCACTCAGTGGTTTGTTTTTTTTGTTTTTTGGGGTTTTTTTTTTTTTAAGATTTTATTTATTTATTTGACAGGCAGAGATCACAAGTAGGCAGAGAGGCAGGCAGAGAGAGAGGGAAAAGCAGGTTCCCTGCTCAGCAAAGAACCCAATGCAGGACTCAATCCTGGGACCCTGGTATCATGACCAGAGCTGAAGGCAGAGGTTTTAACACACTGAGCCACCTAGGCGCCCCTACACTCAAGTGTTTTAAAGTTCTCTTCTGAAAGTGGCATATGTTAGTCTGTTCACTAGAGACTTAGTCAGTGGTCACTGCTAGCTATAACATAAGCTGGGAAACATAGTCTTTGACTGGGAGCCACATGTCTAAATATAACCATATTACCTAGTAAATTAAAAACTGGCAATCTCCTTCATGCTCTTGCAAGAAAAAATAATTTTTATAAGTCTTAATTTATAAATAGATATATGGGAGGGTGGGTTTCCTCGAGCATTTCTCTTTTTCTAAAATTAAATTAATTTGTGAGAGCAAGAGAGAGCACAAGCAGTGGGTGTGGCAGGCAGAGGGAGAAGCAGACCCCCCACCAATCAAGGAGCCTGATGTGGGGCTTGATCCCAAGACGCTGGGATCATGACTTGAGCCAAAGCCAGACACTTAACCAACTGAGCCATCCAGGTGTCCCTCTCTGAACATTTCTTAATATGTAAACTTTATAAGCATTTTAAGCATTTTTACATGTTTTAGTTAGATGAAATATATATGTTAGATGAAAGATATATATATATTTATCTAACTAAAACATGTATATTTATTTATTTATTTTAAGGATTTTATTTATTTATTTGACACAGAGAGAGAGAAAGAGAGTGAGAGATGGAACACAAGCAGGGGGAGTAGGAGAGGGAGAAACAGGTTTCCCACTGAGCAAGGGGTCTGATGTGGGGCTTTATCCCAGGACCCTGGGATCATGACCTGAACCAAAGGCAGCCACTTAACCTTCTAGGCCATACAGGTGCCCAGATGAAATACATTTTTAAATTGCAAACCTAAAGCACATAACCTAAACTAGGGTGGAAATAGGGAATTAGTTCACCACAAAGTTGTGAATTAGGAAAACTATTTCTGTCTTTATAGTATTTTCATTTCTACCCACTTTTAAAAAAATAGCCTCTCCTCTCCTCTCCCATTTTAGCCTTTATTTCCATTTTATTTTGAACATTTTCAAACATACAGAAAAGGTTTTAAAAATAGTATAATACCTATATGTCCTCCACCTAGATTCAAAAGTTGTTAATTGTTGGGGCACCTGGGTGGCTCAGTTGTTAAGTATCTGCCTTCTACTCATGTCAGGATCTCAGGGTCCTGGGATCGAGCCCTGCAACTGGCTCTCTGCTCAGCAGGGAGCCTGTGACTCCCTTTCCCTCTGCTTGCAGCTTGGCCTACTTGTGTTCTCTCTTTCTGTCACTGAATAAATAAAATCTTTTTAAAAAACTGCAAATTGTTAACATTTGCTTTATCTCTCTTTAATTTCTATCTATATGTACATTTGTCACAAGTACACTATGAATGTGCAGATACCAGTTGTGTCTTTCCACAATGTCAGTTTCATTAAGTCATAAAGCAAGGCTAACAATTACAAAGCAGGTTCAGGATTCCCAATTCAATGACATTTTGTTACACATTTAACTTGGTTTCATACACATTAAACAAAGCAAAGCACAACACAAAGTCCTACAACAAAGGGGGAGAAGTTAAGAAACCAAACATGAGGTCAGTCCCTGAGCAAACAGTTGAGATGAAGCCTCGGTCCAGTGCGGGTCAGCTCTCAGTGTGTGCTGTGTATTATGTCCTAGCAGTGAAGGATCTCTATTATGTTCAGAGATCAATCAGGCAGAGCCTTTGCCACCAGTTGTCTCTTCAATGTGGTGAGATGTGAAAGGGTCAGTATCTGGAGAGTCTGACGGTTTGCTGCAAAAGCCTTCCCTTTTTAAATGAGTTTAATCAGTCTTGGGCCTTTGGTGGCCTCTTCAGTTTCTGCTGGTTATCAGTTCTGGGCATCATATGGGCATCTGTGCTGGTTTCAGCAATATCCGGTCTTAGCCACTATGCCCTTGGCTGCTTGTCATGCTGATGTGACTGACTCCATCTTGCTCTCTACAATATTTTTAAGCAATTTGAATGTAAGTTACAGATATTATGAAACATCACCCCTAGATACTTCAGCATGTATGTTCAAAGAAATAAGGACATTCCCTCACATAATTACATTATCACAGGAAAATTAATAATTCTCTAATATCTAATATACTTTCCATATTTAAATTTCCTAATCATTTTTTAAAGATTTTATTTATCCTTTTGAAAGAAAGAGAGTGAGAGAGAGAGAGAGAGAGCATGAGTAGGGGGAGGGTGAGAACCAGACTCCCAGGCCAAGCAGGGAGTCCTACTTGGCGCTCAACGTGGGGCTTGATCCCAGGACCCTTGGGATCTCCTGATCTTAAGGTTATGAATTCAAGTCCCAAACTGGATGTGGGGCCAACTTAATTTTTTTTTTAATGTTCTCTATAACTAACTTTTCCTCTAATAAGCATCTTTTAGTTTGGCAATAGACCTTTTCAACTTTGAACGACACTTTTTCTCTTTAAGATTTTATTTGTTTGTCAGAAATACAAAGAGAGCACAGGCAGTGGGAGCAGCAGGCAGAGCAGGCAGAGAAAGAAGCAGACTCCCCGGCTGAACATGGAACCCAATGCAGGACCTTGGAATCAGGACCCGAGCCGAAGACAGACACTTAACTGACTGAGCCACCCAGGAATCCCTTGAATTCAACTCCTTAACATCTAAGTAATATCTGCGTTTATCCAGACTTTTTATTTGTACTTGTGTAATTAAAGATTTTGTGTCTAATTAAATGAAGACAGGAGGGGAGAAGACTTGGGTTTTTCCATTCTATTAAGTGGATATTTTGCTTGTACCTAATATAAATCAGACCTAATGCTGTTGCTAAAGGGATATAGGTCTTAGTGACTTTAAATAGGAAGGCATGGGGGCGCCTGGGCGATTAGTGGGTTAAGCGTCTGCATTTGGCTTAGGTCATGATCTCAGGGTCCTGGGATCGAGCCCTGTATCAGGCTCTCTGCTCGGCAGGGAGCCTGCTTCCCCCTCTCTCTGCCTGCTGCTCTGCCTACTTGTGATCTCTCTCTCTCTCTCTGTCAAATAAATAAATCTTAAAAAAAAAAAAAAAAAAAGGAAGGAGAGGATAATGGGATATCCTGGGACCGTCTCTGTCCATTTCAGGCCACATTTGACCTCTTAGCTTTCTTTTTAGTTTCTCAAGATTTTCAAGATTCTACCTATGTTTACTGATTAGTCAATATGTTCTAGGGACGTATAATTAAGATAGATATGTTCTCTGTGCCCAAGGGAGAGAGATCACTTAATAGTTTCAGTTAGAAGGAAACCATCATGTTTATTTATTGAGAGTGTACTGGGCAAGAGCTCAGAACTGGTATTCCCTTTAATCCCAGCCTGTAATCTTTTTGCCTTCTCTGGCCCTGAGGTCTCCCACATGACAGACCTGGGTGTCATTATTCGACACCATCTCCTCCTCTGCAGTGCTTTAGCCTGGAGCTCCAACTCTCCAATCTTGCAGCACCGTCGTCATGTTTTCATCCCTAAAGCACCAATATACAAGTTCAAGGGAAAGAACTCTAGGGAAAAAGCCTCAAGCCCTTTGCTGCCAAGACTCCTGAATTATGACCAGGGAAAGAGGAGTAACTGTCCAAATATCCTACTCAGCCACTGATGCAATAATGTTGCAGAATACACTACTCCAAGATCAGTGGATTAAACTGTAAGCATTCCGAAATAAATAAATAGGAGTGCCTGGCTGGCTCAGTTTAAGAGCAGGAGACTCTTGATCTCAGGCTCAAAAGCTACACCTTATTGGTATAGAGATCACTAAAAAATAAAATCTTTAAAAAATAAAAATATTGGGTTATGGACATTGGGGAAGGTATGTGCTATGGTGAGTGCTGTGAAGTGTGTAAGCCTAACAATTCACAGACCTGTACGCCTGGTGCTAATAATACATTATATGTTAATAAAACACTTAAAAAATAAAAAAATATGAAACTACAAGCATTAATTTTTATTTTATAGTTCTATGGGTTGCTAGCTCCTTGGTTACTCCAGGCAAGATACTTTTTTTTTTTTTTTTTTTTTTTTTAAGATTTTTTTAATCTGTAGTCTCTGGGTTCCAAGTTCTAGGTGGAATGTTGGGTTTACATGTGTTCCATGTGTTTCCATAGCAACCACCCTGGTCAAATCACCACAGTACAAGAAGACAAGAAGCCTGTGTTCACATAATTTTGTATTACATCATCATATACTGTTAATTAAAGCAAGTCATATAGCCAATCCCCAAGTCAGTAGGGCAGGGAAATAGAGTCCATGCCACATCAGAAGGGGGAGTGGAGTGGATTTTTGTGGAACACTAATGTATTAGACCAAGATGTCCAGAAAAAAATCACAGAAGGGAGTAGAAAGGATAGATTCTCAAGGGTAGGACACAGAAAAGCTAAATATGGCCATGATTAGAGATGGAAAATCCTTCCAAAACACTACCTACCAGGAAGTAATATGGAGGACACATCCTAGTGTGTGTAATGATAATAGTGATGAAATGCTACAAGATACCGTAAAAAAATTCACCACCATCCACAATTCATCAGCCATGCAAAAAAAAAAAGAAGAAGAAATCTCGCTATTTGCAATGACATGGATGGAACTAGAGGGTATTAGACTAAATGAAATAAATCAATCAGAGAAAGACAATTATCATATGATCTCACTAATATGCATAATTTAAGAAATGAGGCAGAGGATCATAGGGGAAGGACGGAAAAAATGAAATAAGAAACCAGAAAGGGAGATAAACCAGAAGAGACTCTTAATCTTAGAAAACAAAATACGGGTTGCTGGAGGAGAGAGGGGTGGGAAGGATGGGGTGGTTGGGTGATGGACATTGGGAGGACATGTGTTGTGGTGAGCCCTATGTGTTGTGTAAGACTGATGAATCACAGACCAGTAGCCCTGAAACAAATAACATATTATACGTTAATTAAACAAAAAAAACCCCAAACATTGGTACTGCTGAGAGATGAAGAATCAACTAATGAAGAAAATACCATAATTTTATTTTTGATTGTGTACAATAAATTATATTTCCTTGCATGGGCTCCTTACCTTTAATAATTTTTCATCTTTACATATAAGAACCATCACATATATCATTAAATATGTCAAATTGTGTTATTTTAGTTATAGTAGAAAATTTTATGTGCCGTTTATAGATTTTGTTATGCAATTTGATTTTTTTGCTCATAACTAGAGGGACCCATGATCTAAACCAGAGTGGAAGCTAAGATAATAAAAACAAGAGAATATAATTGCTATTTTGCAGAAATTAACAGAAAAAAATTGGTTGAACAATTGGATTACATTTAAGAGATAGATAAATCCAAGATATTTTTGTATACAAGCCTATTTGACTTCTTGAATAATACACTCAAAAAATAATACAATCAACAAAAGCCAGAGAGTTGTGAGGGGTCTGAGAAATAATCTATGATATTGTGATTTCATTTAAAATATATATATATTTGGTTTTTAACTCATTCCTGGCACAGAGCTCCCCAAACCCTTGTAAATTCCTAAGAGATAAGAGCACTGGGAGAATCTTTTGTTCTAACGAGACAACTCTAGGTGGGCTCCCGGATGGCTTCTGGATGCAGACTGGTAACCTGAAAGACTAAACCGTGATTAGAAATTTGGAATTTTCAGCCTCACACCAGGGGGAGAGGGGCTGGAAATGGAGTTAATAATCGATCATCAGTATATAAGGAAGCCTCCCTAAAATCCCACTAGTATGGGGTTCAGAGGGCTTCCAGGGTTGATGAACACATCCACATACCCCAATTCCACAGAGACAGAAGCTCCTGTGCACCAGACTCTCCCATACCATGCCCTAGGTATCTCTTCATTGATCTTGTCATCTCTATCTTTCATCATACTACTTAATAAACTAGTAAACGTGTTTCTCTGTGTTCTGTGAGCTACTTTATCAAATTAATTGAACCTGAAAAGGGGATCATGGGAACCTCAGACTTATTGCTGGTCAGAAGCACAGGTGACAGCCTGGACTTGTGGTTGGCCTCTGAAGTGGGGTGGGAGTAGTTTTGTGGGACTGAGACCTACAGCTGTGGGATCCAATGCTATTTCCAGGGAGATAGGGTCAGAATTGAACTGAGTTAAGTTGTTGGACACCACCCTGGGGTTGGAGAATTGCTTGGAGTGGAGAGAAAACTCCCACATATTGAAATTGGGTACAGAATCTTAATCTCCAAAAATGACTCTCAACTATTCTTCTCAATCCTATGCAACATATGCTGCTTCTCTCATCCCGATTGCTCTGTTACTTGTTTTGATTGGTGAACTATGGCAAAAGTTATATTGTGCAGTTATGCTGTGCAGTTATGGACCTTTTTGTTAAGAGGTCATCTTGAACATTTCAGCCTCAGTTGAGCTTCCAGCTGAATGTAGCCAGAAGAGTAATCCTTAGTCAATACCATGTTAACAGGGTTGTCTGGGTGGCTCAGTAGATAAAGTGTGTGCCTCTGTCATGGTTCCAGGGTCCTGGGATCGAGCCCCACATTGGGCTCTCTGCTCAGTGGGGAACTTGCTTCTCCATCTCCCTCTGATGCCCCCTCTGCTTGTGCTCTCTTACTCTATCTCTGCCAAACAAATAAAAGCTTAAAAAAAAAATCTTTTAGGAAAAAAAACCAAACAAACAGATAAAGTTAAGCATACATTTACAGCGCAAAAAAAGCATCTGATTTTAGAAATTCTACTCTTTGGTATTTATCCAAAGGAATTGAAAACATATACCTACAAAAAGACTTGTTCCTGAATATTTCTAGCAATTTTATTGTTAATAACTCTAAACTGGACCCAATTCAAATGTCCATCAAGAGGTGAACGAAGGGGTGCCTGAGTGACTAGGTTGGGTGTCAGTTGTGGTGAGCACACACTAGTGTCACACTACTAACACACTAGGGTCAGACTCTTGATTTTGGCTCAGGTCATGACCTCAAGGTCCTGAGGTCAAGCTCCAGACTGGGCTCCACCTGGCATGGAGCCTGCATCTCTTTCCCTTTCTCTCTGCCCTCCCCTCACCCACACTTCTCTCTCTCTCTTAAAAAAAAAAAAAAAAAGGTGGATGAATAAACAAATAGATTTCCTTTTATTGCTAAATAGCATTTCATTGTGTGGATGTACCATCCAAAGTACCATATTGTTTTCTATTCTCTCTCTCTCTTTCCCTTTCTCTTTGTCTAAAATAAATAAATCTTTACAATGGGTATACAGGGGTGTCAGGCTGGCTCTGTTGGTAGAGCATGTGTCTCTTTTTTTTTTTTTTTTTTTTTAGAGCTTAATTTATTTTACTCATTTATTGGGAGCATGAGTGGGGTGAGGGGCAAAGGGAGAAGAAAGAATCTAAAGCAGTCTCTGCACCCAGTGCCAAGTCCAATGTGGGGCTTGATCTTATCATCCTGAGATCATGACATGAGTTGAAATCAAGAATCAGATGCTTAATCAACTGAGCCACCAGGTGCCCTAGGCATGTGACTCTTGATCTCAGGGTTGTGAGTTTGAGCCCCACAGGGGTGTAGAAATTACTTTAAAGCAAGCAAACAAACAAAATTCAATAAATAAATAAATTGGCTATACAGTTTGCACTTCCACCTGCAACTCCCAATTTTAATGACCTGAATTGTGTCCTCCCACCTAAATTTATCTGTTGAAGCCCTAACCCCCAATGTGACTATATTTGGTGACAGATCCTTTAAAGATATTACAAAGGCTAAATGAGTTCATGAGGATGAGGACCTAATCCAACGGGACTAGTTTCCTTACAAGGCGAGAAGAGACACCAGAAGTCCACGCACACAAGGAAAGGTCTAGAGAGGACACAGTAACATGGCGGTGATGTGGTGACCATCTGGAAGTCAAAAATAGAGGCTTCACCAGAAATCAACCCTGTCAGCACCTGGATTTTTGACTTCCAGACTCCAGAACTGTGAAAAAAAATTTCTGTTGTTTATGCCTCCAAAAGATACTCTGTGACAGCAATCAGAGAAGACTAATACAGGTATGTAGCAGTATTTCACTGTGGTTTTAGTTTTCATTTCCCTAGTGATTAATAATCTTAAAGCTCTGTTTGTGTACTTAGATGACATCTCTAGTTCTTCTTGTGATGTATGTGTTTGTATATAATTATGAATATTGGTGCATCAAAGCCAATTTTTGCCCTACAAATTTCTTAATGTTAGGATTGTTGTTTTTACCAGGATGCTGTGATTTATCAGCATTTGTATTTGCATAATCTTTGTAAAACTATGTTTCAGTGCTGAAATTTTTAAATGAAATTTACAATAACCTTCACAATGTTAGGTGTTCAGATATTTCACTTTAGACAGAATGACCTTCCAAAAACTCTATATTGATTTCATAAATTAGATGAAAAAAAAACTACTCTTGAATGGATTTTTTGTTTGAAGCATCCAATAACACGGACATAAAAGCAGGTATCATTTAACTGTAAAATCTTATTCTGTAATGGAGTTATTAACACATTAACAGCTATTCCTCCACTTTTCATAAATGCATAAGAAAACAGACAATAAAAAATGAGTGAAATTAATTGAAACAGTCATTTTTCTAATGCATCACATAGTGGTAAGTAAGTGGGCTTTTGACACGTGCTTGTGTTAAATTTTTGTCTTTCAGCATAGTCTTTTTAAAATAAAGTGTTCACTTTTGAAATAGGTGCCAATGCTTCTTCAACTGAGTTGTCTTCTGGATTTTCAGTAGTTGGTACTATCACTATGGCCCCTGTGGTGCATGTAAATAGTGGCAAACACATTGTGCAAGTTACACTTCCATCATCAATGGAAATACAGTACTTCATTTTTCATTACATATCCATGTTATGGTTGAATTCTGTTGTGTTCTTCAAAATTCATATATTTTAAAGTCCTAGACTCCAATACCACAGAATATGTTCTTATTTGAGTCTAGGGTTTTGCAGATATAGTAAGTTAAGATGAAGTCATACCTCATATGAGGAATAGGGTGGGCCCCAATACAATATGATTGGTATCCTTATCAAAAAACCAAATCTGGAAACAGGCATATACGGAGAATATCATATGAAGATAAGGAGAGAGATTGCGGTGATGTTTCTAAATACCAAAGATATAGATGTAGTGAAAAGAAGGGCCATATATACCTCAATGTTCATAGCAGCAGTGTCCACAAGAGCCAACCTGTGGAAGGGCCGAGATGCCCTTTGACAGACAAATAGATAAAGAAGATATGGTCCATATATACACTGGAATATTACTCAGCCATCAGAAAGGATGAATACCCAATATCAACATGGATGGGACTGGAGGAGGAGGAGGAGGAGAAGGAGGAGGAGGAGGAGATTATGCTGAGTGAAATAAGTCAAGCAGAGAAAGTCAGTTATTTTATGGTTTCACTTACTTGTGGAGCATATCATGGAGGACATTAGGAGAAGGAAGAGAAAAATGAAGGGGGTGGGCAATCGGAGGGGGAGATGAACCTCTAGAGACTACAGGGGAGGGGATGGGGGGATGGGTAAGCCCAATGATGGGTATTAAGGAGGGCACGGATTGCATGGAGCACTGGGTGTTATATGCAAACAGTGAATCATGGAACACTGCAACAAAAACTGATGTGTACTGTATGGTGACTAACATAACACAATTAAAAAATAAATAAATGGCAAAGATTGCTAAGAAACCACCAAAACATAGGGAACAGTTATGGAATAGATTCTCCTAAACAGCCCTCAGAAAAAACCTACCCCCCTCGATACTTCTTGTCAGACTTCGAGCCTCCAGAATTGTGAGACAACAAACTTCCGTTCTTCAAGCCATCCCGTTTGTGGTTATTTGTTGTATGGAAGCCCTAGAAAACTAAGCCTTGCCTTCGTATGTTGGAGGTAACCACATAATGAGATGTTCTCTTAATTTACTGTCATGAGGAAGAAAATGCTAATATAAAAAAAAATAAAAGTCTGATTCTTGAAGCTTATATATGTATTATTAATGCACCAATAGTATTGGAGCGCCTAGGTGGCTCAGTCAATCGAGTGTCTGACTCTTGATTTCAGCTCGGGTTGTGATCTCAGGGTTGTGAGATCAGGACTCACGTGAGGCTCTGTGCTCAGTGCTGGGTCTGCTAAACATTCTCTCTCTTTCCCTCTGCCCCTGCCTGCTCATGCTCTTTCTCTCTCTCTCTCTAAAATAAATAAATCTTAAAAAAAAAATAAACAAACAAAAACTCAATAGTATCCGTAAAAATTATTTAAAACTGGAAACAATCAGAATTTTTCAGGGAGGAGTTTTTTTCTATCATTGCTACAGTCATGGTGTTAAAAAAAAAAAAATCAAACTAACTTTTAATAAGTTTTAGCATTTTTAAAAATTCCCCTGGCATGTGGAGAAAGGGGAACCCTCCTACATTGTTGGTGGAAATGCAAGCTGGTGCAACCCCTCTGGAAAACAGCATGGAGGCTCCTCAACAAGTTTAAAATAGAGCTACCCTATGACCCAGCAATTGCACTACTGGGTATTTACCCTAAAGATACAAATGTAGTGATCTGAAGGGGCATGTGCACCCGAATGTTTATAGCAGCAATGTCCACAATAGCCAAACTATGGAAAGAACCTAGATGTCCATCAATAGATGAATGGATAAAGAAGATGTGGTATATATATATACAATGGAATACTATGCAGCCATCAAAAGAAATGAAATCTTGCCATTTGCAATGACATGGATGGAACTAGAGGGTATCATGCTTAGCAAAATAAGTCAATCGGAGAAAGATAACTATCATATGATCTCCCTAATATGAGGAAGTCGAGAAGCAACATGGGGGGTTTGGAGGATAGGAAAATAATAAATGAAACAAGATGGGATCAGGAGGGAGACAACCGTAAGAGAATCTTAATCTCACAAAACAAACTGAAGGTTGCCAGCGGTAGGGGGGTAGGGAGAGGGTGGTGGGGTTATGGATATTGGGGAGGGTATGTGCTATGGTGAGTGCTGTGAAGTGTGTAAACCTGGTGATTCACAGACCTGTACCCCTGGGGCTAATAAAAAATAAATAAATAAATAAATAAATAAAATAAAATTCCTCTGGCAATGTTTCAGAAGCAATCTGGATAAAAGAGTGTTAAGATAGTCGTGCTACTAGGTCTTTACTATAGAAAACATTTCAAGTTTACATCTTCTGTTTTGATTTTTGTAGCAGTATATTCACACTGGGTATTACCATGTAAACAATCTGTGAGTGAAAGTTGCCATTATTCTATATAGTGGTTTTAGGATACTCAACAAATACATTCAATTCTTGCATTATTATTAATTTGATTAGGTATGTTTGTAACTTTTTACATTACAAAATATGATGAGAATGTGCCATGTATTATTTTTCTTATAATAAGAACACTCCTATATTGACTCTAAGCTTGACCTTGTGATTTGCTTTGGCCAATGCTATATTAGTAATCAAGACAAAAACAGAAGCTTGGGGCTAGCTCTTTCTTACAGTCTTGAGATTGCCATGTGAAGAAGTCTGGACTAGTCTGCTACATGGGGGATCACATGGCCCTACCAACAGTAGCACTTACCACAAGAAATGTGAGTGAGGTCTTTTTTATAGTCCAGCCCTGATCAGGCTACCAAATGACTGCAGACACGTGAGTAAACACAGATTGCTCCAATCCATGGAATTATGAACAAATAAAATGGATGTTATTCTAAGCCACCAAATTTTGGGATTGATTTTATGCAGCAATAGATAATTAAAGCATCATCATAGGGTTTTGGCTTTTACTCTGAGTGAAATGATTCCATGAACTGAATTGTGTCTCCTTCCTATCCCCCCATTCACATGTTAACCTTCACCATGTGCCTGTATAGAGGTATACTAGAGCCTTTATAAAAGTAAGTAACGTTAAATGAGGTCATAAATGTAGGGCTGTGATCCAATAGTATTAGTATCCTTATAAGAAAACCACTAGAGAGCTTCTTCACATTTTCTCTGATATGAGAGGGCAAAACGAGAAGACAGTCTTCAAGCCAGGAAGGGAACTTTCACCAGAACCCAACCAGGTTAGCACCCTGATCTTGGATTTCTTATCTCTAGAACTGTGAGAAAACAAAGATCTGCTGGTTGACCCACTCAGTTCATGGTATTTTGTTATGGTGGCCCAGGCTGACTGATACATATAGGAAGATAACCGTTTTTGAGCCAAGGAGTAACATGATCTGGTCTTTCAAAAAAATTATTCTGGCTGCTATGTTGAAAAAACAAAGCAAAACAAAACAGAAAACTCATATGTAGCCATGGGAAGAAACAAGACCAGTTAGAAAGGTGGTGAAATGACCTAGATAAGATATAATAGCGGCTTGGACTACTTTGATAGTAGCTGTGCAGAGGATGAGAAAGGGTTAAAAATCTGATTTCTAAGGGGAACCCTCCTATAATGTTGGTGGGAATGCAAGCTGGTGCAACCACTTTGGAAAACAGCATGGAGGTTCCTCAAAAAGTTGAAAATAGAGCTACCTTATGATTCAGCAATTGCACTACTGGGTATTTACCCTAAAGATACAAATGTAGTGATCCAAAAGGGCATGTGCACCTGAATGTTTATAGCAGCAGTGTCCACAATAGCCAAACTACGGAAAGAACCAAGATGTCCATCAACAGATGAATGGATCAAGAAGATGTGGGGTGTGTGTGTGTGTGTGTATGTATATATATATGTATATGTATATATATATATTGCACTACTATGCAGTCATCAAAAGAAATGAAATCTTGTCATTTGTGATGACGTGGATGGAACTAGAGGATATTATGCTTAGTGAAATAAGCCAATCAGAGAAAGACAACTATCATATGATCTCCCTAATATGAGGAAGTGTAGATGCATCATGGGGAGTTTGGGGGGTAGGAAAAGAATAAATGAAACAGATGGGATCAGGAGGGAGACAAACCATAAGAGACTCTTAATGTCACAAAACAAACTGAGTGTGGCAGGGGGTAGGGGGGTATGGAGAGGGTAGTGGGGTTATGGACATTGGGGAGGGTATGTGCTATGGTGAGTGCTGTGAAGCGTGTAAACCTGGAAATTCACAGACTTGTACCTCTGGGGCTAATAATACATTATATGTTAAAAATAAAAAAAAATTAAAAAAAATCTAAATCTACAAACAAGGTTGCTAACAAATTGAATGTGAGGTACGAAACAAAGATAGTCAGGATGGCTCAAAGATTTTTTTTTTTGTCTGGGGAGGTAGACAGATGAGATCATTTTATGAGATTGGGAAGAATGCAAACAGCAGTTTGGGGAGGACTGATTAGTGAGATCAGAAATTCTATTTGAGAATACTACATTTGAAATACCTATTACAATTCTGCACCCAATATTGATGTGTGGGTTTTTCCCCTACAATTCTCTAACACTAGCTGCGTATCCTACAATTTAACTTATTTCTGACACTGTCTACCCGATAGTAGTGTGAGATTCCATGGGATAAGGGCTCAGACCTACAAGACTGCCCTCCCCTCACCTCAGATGGCAGGGCAAATTCATGTTGACGCTAAGGTTTCTGACCAAATGACTATGGGTTGGAGACTCCAACATAACTCCCTCCTTGGGTTTGATTACTTGTCAGGCAACTCATATGATTTAGAGAACCATTTACTTGCTAGATTACCAGTTTATTATGAAAGGATAATTCAGGAGCAGCCAGATGGAAGAGATGCATAGGACAAGATATATAGGAAAGGACATGGGAGCCCCCGTGTCCTCTCCAGGAGAGCCATGGTCTCCCAAATCTCTGTATGTTCACAAACCTGGGGGCTGTCTGACCCTGGCCTTCTGAATTTTTATGAAGTCTCCAATTCTGTAGGCATGAATGATTAAATCACTAGCCATAGATTCAACTTCCAGCCTCCCTTCCCCAGAGGTCGGGGGGGTAGGACTGAAAATTCCAGCCGCCCAATCACCAGGTTGGTTCCCCTTGCAGGCAGCCCCCATTCTTGGTGCCTTTCAAAAGTCTCCTCATTAACATAAACTTAGAGAGGGTTGAAAGAGGTTAGTTTTGAATATCAAGACACATTTATCACTCTTATTACCCAGAAAATTCCAAGGGTTTTAGGTGCTCTACACCAGAAGTAAGATGAAGATCAAATATGTATTTCTTAAAAAACACAGTATTATATCTATACACATCCATTCTACAGGAGAAATAGTCAGGCTGAAGACATGAATTTAGGAGTTGTGAGAATACATCATTTAAAGCCAAGGGAATAAGAATTATCTAGGAATTGAGAATAAACTGAAAAGGGGAAATACAAAGATTAAGTCCTGGGACACTTGAATGTTCAGAGCAAGTACCCGCAAATTATGGTTTGTGGTTCAATGGGGTTCTCTGAGATTTTTACATGGAGGCCTGGAACTATTTTTGTAATAATACACAAACAATATCTGCCTTTAAAAAAAACAAAAACGATTAACAACTGCACTGAAAATACAGAAACAATGGTGGGTAAATCTGCTGCCACTTCAGCACAAATCAAGACAGTATCACTGAACTCTATTAGAAACCATTGTACTTTTCATCACTGCTCTTGTAGTTAAAATAAAGGTGCCAGTTTCACTGAAAAATGTTCTTGAGGACAGAGTAAACATTACTCATTGAATCTCAACCCTTCAGTGAATATTTATTTAACATTCTATCAACATGGAAAGTCCTTTTATAGCACTTTTAGTACAAGCCAAAAAACTAGCCTTGTCTTAAAGAAAGACACTTGTGCCTCTGTTTGAATTTCAAGTTGAACTAACTGATATTTTTCATGGAACACAATTTTTACTTGAAAAAAATGACAAACAGAAAAAAATATGCTTTTTCAGACTTGTGTTTTAACAGACATCTCCTTGAAAATGAACCAGGTGACCTTGCCACTTCGAGGAAAACAACTAATAGCATTAGTTGCCAGTGATAAAATTTGAACTTTCAGGCAAAACTTAGAATTTTGGAAGACTGATAGCTGCCCCTATGA
Organism: Mustela lutreola; assembly: GCF_030435805.1. Classification (NCBI taxonomy): domain Eukaryota; kingdom Metazoa; phylum Chordata; class Mammalia; order Carnivora; family Mustelidae; genus Mustela; species Mustela lutreola. The sequence continues at coordinate 78,955,267 of NC_081297.1, read as the reverse complement.
AGCGTGAGAGGTTTCCAATACTTGTTTGATTAGATGGGTAGTAATAATAGCAAATCTAATTTTTTTGGATATCATATAATGAGATGTGCAGACACTTGGAAGATCTGCATAATTCAGAGAAACAATATGTTATCTCTTTTTTAAGATTTTTTTTAAAGATTTTATTTATTTATTTATTTGACAGAGAGAGTCACAGCAAGAGAGGGAACACAAGCAAGGGAGCAGCAGAGGGAGAGGGAGAAGCAGGCTCCCCTCCAAGCAGAGAGCTCGATGTAGGGCTCGATCCCAGGACCCTGGGATCATGACCTGAGCTGAAGGCAGATGCTTAATGACTGAGCCACCCAGGCACCCCCAAGATCTTATTTTTTAAAGTAATCTCTACACCTAACGTGAGGCTCAAACTCATGACCCCAAGATCAAGAGTAGCATGCTGTTGGGGCACCTGGGTGGCTTGGTTGGTTAAGTGTCCGACTCTTGGTTTTGGCTCAGGTTATGATCTCAGGGTCGTGAGATGGAGTCCCACATAGGGGCTTCACGTTCAGTGGGGAGTCTGCTTGAGATTCTCTCCTTCTATCTCTGCCCCTCCCCCCCCCCCTCAGGCTCTGGCTCTGTGTCTCTCTCTCAGATAAACAAATAAATCTTTAAAAAGAAACACTCTTCCAAATACATTTCTGTGTGAGGTCAGATGTTCTTCATATGTTTCAACCCCAATAACCTATTACAATAGATTAGCTGTTAAAACTGGATTAGGAATAGGCAATTTTTTTTCTATAAAAGTCCATGTACTAAAAAAGCCCATATTTTAAGATTTGTGGGCCATATGATCTCTGTCACAAATATGCAACTCTTCACTTGTAGAGAGAAAGCTGCCATAAATAATACAGAAGCGAATGAGTATGGCTGTGTTCTGGTAAATCCAGTAAAATAGGCAGTGGGCAGCATTTGGTCTGTAGGCTGTAGTTTGTGGATCCCTAGACCTCTAAGCTGGACATTAAAGACATTTTTAAAACTATAAAGCAAATGCCAGTCTTATCACCAATTTGTTTTGGAAAAGACAGTTTTCTTTTTCATAAAATGGTATTTATGTTAATATGCAATTGATTATAATTATTATTTTAAATGAATCAATAGATAATTATTGTAAAAGTCTCAGTTTAATTTCCAGTGGAGTAAGTATTAATAGATATAAGCCATGTAACCCAAAGCTTTTTGAGGTTCTCAATAATTTTTAAGATATTGTAAAGGGGGTCCTGGGACTAAAATGTTTTAGTACTACTGGTTTAAAAGTTGGGGACACGAGAAGGAACTAGCAAATGAGATAGAGGACCAACTCACGAGGAAGTAGGAACACTGGAAATGTAAATTCTTGGAAGCCAAGTCAAGAAATTCTTTCACGGAAGATGGCATAAGGTTAACTATGTCCATTGATAATAACCTAGTCAAAATGCTAATGAAGAAACCAATAGACAGGGAAGTGTTAAGCTTCAAGGGAGGGAAGGACTCATCACTTTCTGTAGCACACTGGAGAAGAAGGAGATGGTATCCAGAGCACTGCTTGAAGCCTTTGTTTTAAATGAGTGAAAAGCCCCACTTCTACTAAAACAAGAGGTAGTAAATAAAGGATAAGGGCAACTGCAGACACATTTGTAGGTACAGAAGCAGGAGACTGAGGGAATGCCAATCTGATGGCTTCTATTTTCACATAGAAGTAGGAGGTGAGGCATCTGTTGGGATGAGGGGGTGAAATGTTTGGAGGCTTAGAGGAGTGAAAAAACGTGAAAGGCTGAAGAAAAGAGAGCTGACTAGGAAAATTAGAAGGAAAACCAGGCAATGTTGAATTTCCAGGTGGGGTTTAGGATTATGAATATATCATTCAGTGCACCAATCTGTATAATTGTTGGTTTTTCTCCAGCAAATATTTAATAGTCCAAGCATTAGTACAGAGATTATAGGCAACAGACCTGCTGCACAGGGATAGGTAAGTTTTTTCTGTAAAGGGACAGAGTCCATATTTTAGCATTTGTAGGCCAGATGGCTTCTATCACAGCTATTCAGCTTGGCCTCTGTAGTATGAAGTCATCCATAGACAATATGTAAACGAATGAGCATAACTACATATTCAAATAAAACTATTTATGGACACTAGAATTTGAATTTAATACAATTTTCTTGTGTCATAAGATATCTTTATTTTGAATGTTTTAACTGGTTAAAATGTAAAAATAATTACTAGCTTGTGAACTATACAAAAATAGGCAGCAGGTAGATTTGGTCTGCAGTGCCCAGTTTGTGTACCTCTGCACTGGACTGTGGCAGATTTTTTTTTTAAAGATTTTATTTATTTATTTATTTGTCAGAGAGCAAGAGAGCGAGTACAAGCAGGGGGAGTGGCAGGCAGAGGGAGAAGCAGGCTCTCTGCTGAGCCAGGATCCCCATGTGGGACTTGATCCTAAGACCCTGGGATCACAACCTGAGCCTCAGGCAGATGCTTAACCTACTGAACCACCCAGACATCCCTAGACTGTGGCAGATTAGAAAAAGTTGCACTCTCAGGACTTTGAATAGAGCCTGGGTTGGTTTCCACTTGTTCCCTTTGTAGGGTACTGTTGTGTAATACATAACTGCTATCTCTTTTTTTATTTTATTTTATTTTTAAGTAAGCTCCATGTCCAACATAGGGCTTAAACTCATGGCCCTGAGATTAAGTGTTGTGTGCTATTCTGACTGAGCCAGCCAGGCACCCCAACATGCATCCTGCAGAGTTAGTCTATCAGGTAATATGACAACAGGATACAAAGCATGGGAATTGAGAATATCAATACAAAATGTCTGAAGTGATGCACCACTGCAATATAAACAGAATGGAAAAAGAAGTGAAAAGTGGAAAGCAGCCAATAGACACCGATGTCAGAGGGTCAAGGGTAACTAAGTCTTGATGAGCTCAAGGAAATGATGGTTAACAGAAGTGACGAAGGGAAGAATTGGAAGGAAGATCAAAGTCCTAGAGTAGTACGTTTGCATGTAAGATTTTATAGTGAAAGGGCTGCAGGTTAATAACAGGATATGGATGGCTCACCCAGGGGTCAAACTCTTTGATGAGAAAGTGATAATGACCAGGTTGCCAATAAATGTACCAACAAAGGTTAGAGGTTGATGTCATGAATCACAAAGGAACAAAAAGAGTGAAGATGTAATAATCTGAAAATGGTTCAGGGACAAAGTGAAGATCTGTCAGTTGCTCTAACACATGCCTGACCCTTCCTGGTCATCTCCCTTCCAAAAATTAGCTCCCAACCTTTGGCTACTGTACTTCAAGGAATTAGGTCCTTTAAGATCCTTTTCTTTCCTCCTATAGAACTGGCCTGGCAAGACGATAATAGAGAAGAACCTAAGAGGCTAACAGGTGAGGGAGCAGAAAAGCTTGGTGTAATAAATTTTGCCTTGAAAAAATTCATTGTTTTTAAATTTTCTTTTGGAATCTCCAAGTTGAATGTATTACAGTCTTCATAAACTCAATATGTCCAAAATAGATTTTAATTTCCTCCTTGACACACCCTACACACACCTTAAACTTTTGCATCCTCTCTAAACTTTTGCATCCCCTTACGTATATTCTCTTAAAGCCAACCTTTGCTGCCACAATTCCTTTCATAGCCATCCTTAATCCACCCAATTGTCTTTATAGTCACTGTTACTTTGCTGCTTCAGGCTCTCATCATCTCTCACATAATAATATCCCTCCCTAATAATCCTGACTTTATTTACGATTTTCATAAATTTTTCATCATGGATTTTTTTTTTAAAGATTTTATTTATTTATTTGACAGAGAGAGATTACAAGTAGGCAGAGAGGCAGGCAGAGAGAGAGGAGGAAGCAGGCTCCCTGCTGAGCAGAGAGCCCGATGCGGGACTCAATCCCAGGACCCTGAGATCACGACCTGAGCCGAAGACAGAGGCCCAACCCACTGAGCCACCCAGGCGCCCTTCATCATGGATTTTTTGCATTGATTTATTATACATATATTTTTAAAGATTTTATTTATTTGACAGAGAGAGAGGCAGCGAGAGAGGGAACACAAGCAGGGAAAGCAGGAGAGGAAGAAGCAGACTTCCCGCTGAGCAGCGAGCCTGATGCAGGGCTCCATCCCAGAACTGTGACCTGAGGCCTGAGCTGAAAGCAGCCGCTTAAGGACCGAGCCACCCAGGGGCCCCAACATTAATTTTTATTTTTAAAAAGTATTTCACTGGGGTGCCTGGCTGTCTCAGTCAGTAGAGTGTATGAGTCTTGATCTCAGGGCTGAGTCTGAGCCCCATGCTGGGGGTAGAGATTACTTAAAAAAATATATTGCATGAAAATGTCATTTATCTTGTTTACTGAGTTTTCTGGTTCCTCCTTAAGTTGTGCATACAAAGCCAGTGCTTCACTCAATTCACCCTTGTTCCAGCTCTACTTACTACCTCTATCTTGTCTCTTGCAGTCTGTTTTCCATTCAGCAAGGACAGTCAACTAAAATACGTGTGAAGTCATGCCACATTTCTGCTTAAAATTCTTCAGTGAATACATTTCAGGTTAATTCAATGAGACCTGGGGGTCCCTGATTACTATTTAAGCCTCTTTTGTAGATTTCCATCTCCTTTACTCATCATCACCATGACTAACATTACAAAAGAGCACAGAATGAACATATTGTGTTTAGAGCCTTAATGTATTATCTCATCCTATATGATGAAGTGGGAGTAAATACTATTATTTTATAGCCAAGATACTTACCTATAAAGTTCTGTAATTCCCTACCATCTAAGTCCCTTTAATGCTTTTCCCCATGTTTCCACTTTCTGGAAGACTCTTTATTCTCCTTCTCTAGTTATTTCCTGTGGCAGGCTAAAAAAAGCCCCCTTCTCCCACAGAGGCATCCACATCCAAATCCTGAGCACCTCTTACCTTACATGGTAAAACAGAATTTGTAGATATGATTTGGTTAAGAATTTTGAAATGGGGTGATTATTTGGGTGGGTCCAGTATAATCACAAAGGCCCTCATAAGAGGGAGGCAGGAGGATCAGAGTAAGAGAGAAGATGAGATATGGAAGTTGAGGTCAAAGTGATACCATTGCTGAAAGGGGGCCGTGATCCAAGGAATATATGTGGTATGTAGAAGTAGGAAAGGGTAAGGATCCAGAAGGAATACAGTCCTGTGGACACCTTGATTTTGGACTTCCAATATCCAGAGCCCAGAACTGTAAGAAAATAAATTTGTGCTGTTTTTTTTTTCAATTGATATATAATTGACACATAACATTGTATTAGTTTCAGGTATAAAATGTAATTATTTGATATTTGTATATATTGTGAAATGATCACCATGGTAAGTTTAATTAACATCCATCACTGCACATAGTTACATTTTTTTTCTTGTGATGAGAACTTTTAAAGATCTACTCTTTAAATAACTTTCATTAAGTATAGTCACCATGCTGTACAAATATATGTTGTTTTTATGTCGCTAAGTTTGTGGCGGTTTGTTACAACAGCAATAGGAAACACTTCACAGGGAAGCCTTTTTTGATTTCTGGCCACCCCCCCACTCTGGCCCCAACTGGATTAGCCACCCCTCCTCAGTGTGTGCTCAACTCCCTGTCTTGCCTCTCCCATAGCATTTGCCTTGCTGCATTGCATTTCCCTGTTAGGACCCCACCTCTACCTCTACACTTTATGTTCCTCCAACAGGGATCATATTGTTCCTCTTTATCCCCGGAGCCTAACTTAAAGATACATACCTGCAGCTGAATAGGTGTTTGTTAGCCCTCCCATTCTCGAAGAGGGCTAAGATTATGTATTTATATTAAAACCCTATGTAGTGTCTATTTAGTTTAAATGCAACTGTATTTGTCTTCCTAGCAAGAAAAATTAAAAAAAAAATGCACAGACTGGACTTTTTCTTAAACGTGCCACAAACATAAAAGGAAGAAGGGGTTACCTCAACAACAATGAGAAATCTACTTTCCTTAGAGATACGAAGTAACAAAGCAAGAGAGAGTGAAAAAATTAAGAACTTTTGAGGTTTAGCAGGGGCTTCTAAGTTTTTTATACAGTGAGGCATATGCTTAGATATGACGTAAGTGTCATCTACCAGCAGTTTTTATTCATGACAGTAGTGAATTACACGTGGCTGTGCTGGGCTTGCTACCACCATACATGACTCCAACGTGAGTCAGGGCCACATGACATTTTATTTATTCTTATCTTCCTTTTGCTGTAAATCTTTGTTACATCCGAGTTTCACAATGTAATTTTAGTATGCTGACTCTCAAAGGCAGAGGTCATTAGAGAATTTTGAGGGGACGTTACAGAGTCCCCTGAGTTTCTCTCCCATCCTCTACCTTACCACCTGTTCGGAGGTGTGGCATGGTGGCTGTATTCTCCGCTCAGGGTACTACAAGTCTGAAACCAAGGAGACAGCCGGACTGAGTTTTTGTCTGGAGGCTCTGGGGAAAAATTCACTTCTAAGCTCCTTGGTGTTTTAGTTCCTTGTGATTGTAGGACCAAAGTTCCATTTACTTGCTGGCTGTCAGCCAGGCCCTGCTCTGAGCAATGAAAGGCCGCTGTTAGGTCTTTTCCCCATGGCCACCATTGTTACTTCACAACATGGTATGTTTGCTTTCTTCCAGGCCAGCCAGAGCACAGTTCTCGAAGTTTGTCTTCTGCAACCAGCCAGAGAAAACTCCCTACCTTTTAAAGAATTCATATATTTAGGTTAGGCCCATCTAGATTCATCTCCATATCTCAGGCTCCCTTCTGCCACAGAAGAACATAATCATAAGAGGAAAAGTCATTTTAGTCATAGTCCCAAGAATTATTAGGACATGCACAACAGATGGGTGGAAAATTAGGTGCTATTTTGCCCATCACAGCGCTGCACATGAAAGCCCATTAGAATGGGAAAAGAAAGTATATTTTGAAAACAATGCAACCAGTATGTAAACAAAAACACCTAAGATTTTTCTTAGTACCTTTCCCCACCTTCCCATAGAGAACTAATTTTTAATGGCATTAAACTTGAACAACTCATAATTACATAATTAGTTTCATTCAGTGCGATTAATATGACTAATGCAGTTCTTCCAGCATGACTCTTGACTTCAACTGGTCACACAGTTAGCTTGTGCAGGCTACCCCTGTTGCCCATGGGTAGCTAATCCATAAAACAATAAAACATTCTTTTGGAGAGCTAACAATAACAGGTGATGGTTATGTTATACTAGAGTTTTGCTACTACTAGGGGAAACTGGATAAATGGTACTTGGGATTCCTCTATTACTTCTCATAATTGCACGTGAACCTAAAAGTTTCATCTCAAACTTAGAAGTTTAATTTAAAAAATTTTAGTTTTAATGTGGTGGCAAATTAGATCTAGGTGCCACATGTCAAATATCTGTATTGGTTTTGCTCTTTGCAGAATAAAAAAGATGACCAGAGGTAGGATAGAACTGGAAGCTTGAGGAGTGGGAAGGGCATTTGGAATTCCCTAAGTAAGGAATCTGGTAAGAGCTCAATGCATGATGAGCTAAAGCTCCAGAAGAGCAAAGGCTTTTCTTCAGCTGAATTAGCAGTTTCTAAATTTTACAGAGTGGCCATTCATTTAAATTGGCCATTCATATTTTGGAACTTGTGCATTGTTTAGAAGGTTAGAAACCCAAAGCTTTTGTTAAGTTTTCTTTCTGTTATTCGGAGTGCCAGATGTCTTGAGCAACAACTGTCTGTTTTGTAACCACTTAATAGAGAGTGATTAAAAAAAAAAAAAAAGCCTTGTTATACACAACTGATGAATTTTTGAACTCTACATCTGAAACTAGTGATGTACTATATCTTGGCTAATTGAATTAATTTAAAAAAGAGGGGCACCTGGGTGGCTCAGTGGGGTAAGTGTCTGCCTTTGGCTCAGGTCGTGATCTCAGAGTCCTGGGATTGAGCCCTGCATTGGGTTCCCTGCTCAGCAGGGGGTCTATTTCTCCCCTCCCCCTGCTTGTGCTTTCCCTATCAAATGAATAAAAAATAAAATCCTTTAAAAATTAATTAATTCTAAAAAAAGAAAAAAGATGTTAGTTGATAAATAGTTACATAAATAAAAATAAAAGCCCCCAAGGAGCAAGGTGCTTATTTTCTCCTAGACACCATTTCTGTAATTTCAGTTACCATCACCATGTGCCAAGGAAGGCCCATCAAGTGTTTTCTCTGTGGATAGGTTACATCCTGGCAAAGTAAGGAGAAGATGGAAATGTGCCTTTGATTCAGTCAATTATGATGCTGACTATAAAAAGTATTTTAAGGGATACAAGGCTGGCTCAGTTAGAGTATGTAACTCTTGATCTCAGGGTTTTTCTTTCTCTCTCTTTTTTAAAAATTAACACATAATGTATTATTTGCCCCAGGGGTACAGGTCTGTGAATCATCAGTCTTACACAATTCACAGCACTCACCATAGCACATACCCTCCCCAGTGTCTATAACCCAACCACCTTATCCCTCTCCCCGCCCTCCAGCAACCCTCAGTTTGTTTCCTGAGATTAAGAGTCTCTTATGGTTTGTCTCCCTCCTGATCCCAACTTGTTTCATTTTTTTCTCTCCTTACTCCCCATGACCCCACTCCCTGCCTCTCAAATTCCTCATATCAGAGAGATCATATGCTAATTGTCTTTCTCTGATTGAATTATTTTGCTTAGCATTTTATATATATAATTATATATATATATATACATTTTATATACACATTTTGCTTAGCATTTTATATATATAATTATATAATGCTAAGCAAAATGTATATATATATATATATATATATATATATATATATATATGCCATATCTTCTTTATCCATTCATCTGTTGAAGGACATATTGGCTCTTTCCATAGTTTGGCTATTGTGGACATTGCTGCTATAAACCACTTGGGTGCATGCCCCCCTTCGGATCATTACATTTGTATCTTTATTAATCTCAGAGTTTTGTTTTTTTTTAAGATTTTATTTATTTATTTGACAGAGAGACAGAGAGAAAGAGAGAGAGAGATCACAGTAGGCAGAGAAGCAGGCGGGGGCCGGGGGACTCCCCGCTGAGCAGAGAGCCCGATGCAGGGCTCGATTCCAGGACCCTGAGATCATGACCTGAGCTGAAGGCAGAGGTTTAACCCACTGAGCCATCCAGGCACCCCTGATCTCACGGTTTTAAGTTTGAGCCCCATGTTCGGTGTAGAGACTACTTAAAAACATATTTTTAAAAAGTATTTTAAAATAATTATTAAATTTATATTTTATCTTATTACATAATGAAACATCAAAGTACTATATCCTATGATCAAGTTTATTCTTCAATTTATCTGTTCTTTTAACCCCAAGCAAAAAATTTCCAGGCAACTTTCAAATGCTATCCATCAGCTATTTTTTCTTTACCTCTTAGTTATTAAATCTTCATGTGTTGTTACTCCAAGCCTGTTTAATTGAGGAAATGGACTAAGATATCTTCATTCTGCTAATCCCTGCTTATTTTTCTCAAACTTATTAATCTTCAGGGAACACCATAAACCATCATTTCTATTTCTGAGTCAGAATAACAAAAAGTGGGGAAAGTTGTGGATGACAAGGACTCTTGGAACATTAGACAATCTGTCTTTTATCTGGAAAGAGAAGGATTTGATATACTGTCATTATACGTTCAAGGTGCCCCAAGGCTAGGATTATTTGATTCGAAATACAAACTTTTAAAAAACTAAGACAAAGTCAAAGGAAAAAAGTATAAAGGATGTTTTTGCCTTTGTATCTTACTCTATGTCATGAGAATTTTTGTATTTATGCAACACTTCAATTAAAGGAAGCCCACCTTTCAAGGCCCTAAACATAAAAAAACAAAACATTTTAGTTTGATGTCATTTTAGGCATCAAGGTCACTTTGCAAGGGAAGACCTGACTAGGTCATGACAGTGGGTCCTGGCCACAGATGTATTTTTCTTTTTCTTTTGTTTTCTTTTTTTAAAGATTTTATTCATTTATTTGACAGACAGAGATCACAAGTAGGCAGAGAGGCAGGCAGAGCCTGATGCAGAGAGCCTGATGCGGGGCTCGATCCCAAGACCCTGAGATCATGACCTGAGCAGAAGGCAGAGGCTTAACCCAGGCGCCCCTCACAGATGTATTTTTCAAACGTTGGTAACAGTGAAGGCAATGCATTTCACCAGCAGATAGCTTTTGCCCTATTGGAATGCTGCTTGAGGCCACCATGTTAGAGCCAATCCATCCTGCCTGACAGGCAGTGCCGAACACAGATTTGTAAGACCACATTCCAGTGAAGTCAGACTATATGCCGTTATACGAATGGGTCCAGTAAAACCTACAGAACTTATGTAAGCAGGCCAAGTCAGAGGACCCAGAGGGATGTCCCACAGGACCAGCCAAGAGGGTCCTTCCTTGGCTTCACACAGGATAGAAATCAAATTCAAGCCAGGAGGAAGTGAAAGCAGAGATTACTGAGTAGTCTAAGTGATTGAGTATAGCAGATGGAGTGTCTGGGAGACTTGGAAAGGAAAGGAGAGTAAGCCTCTTTACTGCTTGGGGTGAGGGGTTTATACTGCAAAGGGGTCCAGGGTATGTGTTTCTTCGGGAATCCAGGGCAGAGTCTGATCAAAGGTGAGTGACAGGTGAACAATAGGTGTTATTTCATAAATCACTGAAGGTAGGGGGTATTGATATCAGCGTCAGCTGAGGTTTGTCCAAAGCTAATGTCCTGGAACACATTTGGGATCCAGTTCTTAAGATGTCATCAGGTGTTTGGGGGCTTACGATGAAATTTAAAAAATGATTAACTTTCTTGCTTCCCCATTGGAGTGGGAATATAGCTTTTTTGACTTATTCAGGTGCAAGGTAAAATATAGAACATGAGGAAATGGGACCGAGCAGGAAAACAGCAGAGATGGAGCCTTTCCAAAAAGGAAGTCCCTTTAGTTTTCCCTTCAGAACTATCCAACTAACCCACAGAGCAGTGAGCATAATGAATTCTTGGGAAGTCACCAAGTTTTAGGGAGGTCAAAACAGATTAGAATGGTTGAGGAAGACGTCAAGGAACTCAACACGAACAAAACTAGACTCGTTTTTCTTGACCTTCAGACTTCATTTTTTCTAATAATGATGCCACCATTTCTTTTACTCTGTTTTGAAACAGATGCATTTTTTTCTTCCTGTCTTTCTCTCCCTGATATATAGTGTCTAATGGTTGTCAATTTTTCCTTAATGATTTCCTTCTCAACTCTCTTTTCTATTACCACTTTCATGCCAATTTCATAATGAAAGTACAATAAAGATTTTTTTGCTTCTGGTCTTCAGCAATTCAATTTAAACTGAGTCCTTGTGTAACTGTCATTGTACCAAAATATTGTTCCACTTATGCTTCTTTCCACCAAAAAAAATCTTCAATGGCTTCCTTTGCCTACACAAGAATGTTCTTGATCATCAGCTTTGTCTGTTGAATCGCCCCTTTCCTAATTGTGATTGCTACGTATATTTCCAGGCATAGCCTATCTGTCTCTCAAATTATCGTTTTTCTACAAAAAAAAAAAGAAAAAAAATCCCAATTCTAGCCAAACTAGCTTACTCACAGTTTCCAGACTATGCCATAAACATTTTTTAAAATCATTTTTGCTCTTGATTTTTTTTTCTAAATGAATTCCCATGCATCTAGAAATGTCCCATTCAAATTCTACCTTCTATGTGAGGCTTCCTCCTTAATTATGCCCAAATAATTTTTATAAACTACTTTAATATTTTATTGTCCAAACCATTGTTAATACCCAATGGTATACAGTCACTTACTATAGTTACATTTCTTTTTTTTTTTTTTTTTTTTTTTTAAAGATTCTATTTATTTATCAGAGAGAGAGGGGGAGAGAGAGAGCACAGGCAGACAGAATAGCAGGCAGAGGGAGAAGCAGGCTCCCCGCTGAGCAAGGAGCCCGATGTGGGACTCGATCCCAGGACACTGGGATCATGACCTGAGCCGAAGGCAGCTGCTTAACCAACTGAGCCACCCAGGCGTCCCTATAGTTACATTTCTTATATATACATGTTTTATCTACAACACACCTAAATTGTAATCTTCTGGAGATAAAGGTCTACATTTAATGTCTTTATATATAAAGTGTTGTTAGAAAATATTAATTGATGTTGAGAGAGGCAGTAAGATTTGAGTAGGTGGGGAGAGAAGGTACATTCTAGAGGAATAGGAGCAACAAGTGAGAATATGTATGGTTTATTCCAGAAATGGGAAAGAGAGTATCAAATCAGGGGTCAATTTAATTACCTAACAACAACAACAATTCAGCACACAGCTATCATTCTCCACCTCATTTACTTTTTTCCAAGGCACAGTGATGCTCATTTATGCCTCAGGATTTTTACACACTTGTGGAAAATATGATCACAGAAATAGAATTTTAAAAATACTTTGTTGTTTGCAAATACTGTGTTAACAGGAAGGAAAGAGGGGGAGTGTTCACTAACCGGAGGCAAATTACCACCATTTGCCAGTGTCAGGATCTATTTTACACCTAAATTCTCCTCCCCATCCCCCAGTTGCCTAGTGGTTAGCAGGGGAGGAAATATCTCAAAATACCCAGCAGGGTTGGGGGAAGAGTGAGTCCAGTAGTCAAAAAGAGATCGATGCAGATGGCACAAGTCATCTTATGTGGAAAAGTCATGAAAATAAAGCTAGTATCATTGGTAGGGGCCAGATTACATAATCTAGCAGAGTTTTATAGTCTAGATTTTAAGTCTTGGTTTTTGACTAAATAGAAGTAAACAGGCACTCAAAAGTAGCATGAATCAGTGTACGTTTGAACAAACCTCCCTTAGCTGGGGGAGGTGGTGGTCAGTTTCTTTATCCAAATGGGAAGCACTACACAGATTATCTACCTGGTTGTCAAGACACAAGAGGAGCAGCAGTGGGTAAGGTCCCAGGGTATGCAGCTGGATTTAAATTTAAGTTTGTTCAGGGGCACCTGGGTGGCTCAGTGGGTTAAAGCCTCTGCCTTCGGCTCAGGTCATGATCCCAGGGTCCTGGGATCAAGACCTGCATTGGGCTCTCTGCTCCGTGGAGAGCCTGCTTCCCCCTTTCTCTGTCTGCCTGCCTCTCTGCCTACTTGTGATCTCTCTCTGTCAAATAAATAAATAAAATCTTTAAAAAAAATTTAAATTTGTTCAAGTCCCAACATCTTTAGTATTAAAAGCTATGTAACTGACTTATCTTATTCCACTATGGTTTCCACAGTATTGTTAAAATTTCAAGTTCACTTCATTTGAATTGCAGTAGCCTTCTGCAAGTATGACACCAGTAGTATGTGAAACTACTCCCTCCTGTGGGAATCAACCCAACTTATAGCCGGTTTAAAAATCCCTTACCCAGCTATCTAGAACAGACCAAATAGGGTTCATATCACAGTAAACTATACAAGGTACTAGCCATGAACTCAGCTCACTTTTGTTCTTGCCATCAATTGCAATAATTAGTAACCACTCTACTAGTCAGCACTCTTCTATTGAGTAACACTTATCCACATTGGGAACTGAATCTTGTTCATGACAATTTAGTAAATATATAGCTCTAGTTTTGCTTTCCAAGGTACACTGGATATATTACGGGACTCCTCTTCCAAAAGCAGGAGACGATTTGAAGTTAACAAAGGGGTTAGGAAATTATGTATCAGTGTAATTAATCCAATTAATGTGTTAGTATCTCTGTGAAGATAATGGCTTACTGGATCATAAAAACTCCATTAGTGCCACCTAATTGGCAAAGAAAAAATGATATGCATAAGAGGAAATACTGTGTTAACTTTAAAGGGTCAGGCATATAATTTGGATCCTATGATCTGAGGTGAATTGCGATCTATTTCAATTTGTAGATACCGAAATGGAACAATGCATTTGAACAACAATTCAGTTGAAAGGGAATAATCTCTAGGCGATTAATTAACACAAGGGGGAGAAGGCCTTGTTTGACTTTAAAAAACCCAAGAATGCGAAAATAAATTAAAAACCCACTTCTGATGTCCTGCTCTTGAATTTCTGGACATTTTTACTTTCTTATAAAGAAAAAGGCCTGCCAAGAATAGGGATCTTTGGCAAGCAGTTTCCCTAATACAAAGTGATACGAATATTTGTTATTTAAAAAGATCACTTGCACTACTTTATGCTGAATGGATTAGATGAAAGCAAGAGTGGAAGTGGGGATAGCAGTCTTCCACGTGAGAAATAATAGTGGAAAGTAGATGGATTTGAGAAATCTTTAGGAGTTATTAACCATAACACTTGGTGATATAAGTAGAAAACCTCCAGGCTTTGCAGTACAGAAACAGCTAAGAAGAGCTTGTCCTGGGTGCTGGCTTGATCAGAAAATCAAGGCCTATAACCTTTCCATTACACCTAGGTGACGTGGCTCACTGAGAGCATTGATGGGTACTGATACAAAGCAATGTGTTCTACTTCAGTAATCTTCCAATCTAGAGAAGGTTTTACTTAATGAGGTCATTGTGCCTACTATACATGAGACACACCTTCATGGGAAATAAGGGAACTACTGGGAAGATGAACTGACCTAGCTATTTAACTCATTTTTACCCCTTTATTCAGCTGATCTGCTGCTTCAGAAGTAAATCAAAGTAAAAGTACCTGAAAGTTCAAGTTGCCATTTGTATCCAACTTAAACCGGTGAGTTTCTGGCTTGAGCACTTGACTAGGTAGCTGGTGTTCTGCGATTTGAGACGGGTAACAGAGTAGACAAGGACCAGGCTTTTTATTTTGTCGTTGTTGTAATTGCTGCTGCTGTCCTTGTGGGAGAGAGAAAGAAAATAAGATCAGTTTTGGATATTGACTTTAAGGTCACTTTGATACTCCAATTGGAAATAGGAACCTGGCATTTTGAATATATGGGTCCAGATACCAGAAGAAAGCTGTGGGATGAAGATAAAAACATCATCAGAATCCTGCTAAATAGATAGAAATTGAAATTACAGGTATGAATAAGATCACCTAAGGAGAAAGTATAGTTAGAAGGAAAGAAGGTCAAGAACTGAAACCCTGAGGAAAACTCATACTTTTGTTAGGACCAGTGAGGAAGCTGAGAAGGCAAATATTTATATGGTGCAACATACAAGAGAAGCATAGTATCTGAATATAAAGTGGAAAACCATTTCAAGTGGAACATGATTAACAGTGTCAAATGCTACTGGGAATCCTGTAGAACAAAAGCTATCCAATGGATTTAGCAATGGATTTAGGTCATTGATGGCCTTAGAGAAAGTTGTTTTGGTAGAGTGGCTGTAGCTAATGTCAGAAATATTTTGTTTTGTTTTTATTATTATTTTATTATTATTTTTGAATTTAGAGAGAGAGAGAGACAGGGAGTGTGTGTGTGTGTGTGTGTGTGTGTGTGTGTGTATGTGAGTTGGGGGAGGGCAGAGGGAGAGAATCTCAAGCAGACTCCATGCTGAGGGCAGAGCCCATAGTGGAACTTGA
This sequence comes from Mustela lutreola, assembly GCF_030435805.1. Lineage (NCBI taxonomy): Eukaryota > Metazoa > Chordata > Mammalia > Carnivora > Mustelidae > Mustela > Mustela lutreola. The sequence continues at coordinate 78,939,714 of NC_081297.1, read as the reverse complement.
TCACATGACCCTGAGATCATGACCTGAGCCAAAATCAAGAGTTTGTCGCTCAACCAGCTGAGCCACCCAGGTGCCCCAAAGTCAGAAATAGTTTTAGGACTATTTGTGAAGTGAGGAGAGGGCACCGATTATAGATAACCCTTGAGAAATTTAACCTTGGGGATGGAGAGGGAGTCAAAGGAACATTTTAGGAAGCCAGAAAAGAGAGAGCAAAACAGTAAACGTATATGTGTTATTAACATTTAATTGCACAAGAATTTGTGGATTACATGAAGGGTACAGGGAGGGAACTGAGGATTGAGAGATGGACAGGAAATAGTCCTTCCCTTCAAGGTGCTCGACGTTTAATAGGGGAGAGGGAAAGATAAAGAATTATCTATATAGACTGTGCAACAATAGATGCATTAGATTTAGTGGTAGCATAGTAGTGAAAGTGAAGAGTACGTTTATCAGGAAGGAGATAAGGGAAGACATTAGAAATAACATTCTGAGTTATGAATTCTTAAGTGTTTGCTAGGAAGAGTATGAGAAAAAGAAAAAAAAAGCATAGTTTATAGGAAACTATACACAACCTTTAAAGAGGGGTTCTTGGAATTAAATTGTTTAGATATAAAGCCTGTCTCCAACATTACTAGCTCTGTGACTTTGGGTCATTATCAAGTAAGCATTGCAAAGTTTCAAATTCTTCACTTATAGAATGAAGGCTGATAATTCCTATTGTATAAGATTCTAGGGACCTTTAAAAGCTGGGAAGCACTGAATTCAGTAGCTGGTATTCAATACATGTTATTATTATGGGATCTAAGATGCAAAAAGAGTGGTGAAGTATGAAGCTACAGAAGCTAATTAGGAACCAGATCATGATAGATTTTTCAGGAAAGTTAACACTGCTCCCAGCATTAATTAAAAGAAACTAGTACCATTATTAGAAAACAAACTGAAGTCAGGCTTAATTCTACTAAAAAAAAGTCTTCAGGAAACATCTTAATTATAATCTCCTGTTAATGAAGCCTAAGGCAACAGGTATGTATGTGCAAGTACCTTACAGGATACTAATTAGGAGGCTGAGATTGCTAACCTCTAATTGTCCAATTTGCAAATATATTTTTATATTACAACATCTTATAATACAAAGCATTGTTTTCCATTAAGATTGTTACAAAACTTCAGTTTTCCAATTTTTTTCCTTCTATGTTTGAGTACTTTTCAAATTCTTATTTAAATTCTAGTTAGTTAACATACAGTGCATTATTGGTTTCAGGAGTAGAACTCATTGATTCATTACTTACAACACCCAGTGCTCACCATAACAAAACCCCTCCTTCATGTCCATCACCTATGCAGCCCATCCCCCCAACCCACCTTCTTTCAACAACCCTCAGTTTGTTCTCTGCCTTTAAGAGTCTGTTACGATTGGGTACCTGGGTGGCTCAGTTGTTAGGCATCTGCCTTCGGCGCAGGTCATGATCCCAGGATTCTGGGATCAGGGTCCCTTCTCTGTGGGAAGCCTGTGTCTCTCTCTGTGTCTCCCTCTCCCACTCCCCCTGCTTCTGTTCCCTCTTTTGCTGTGTCTCTCTCTGTCAAATAAATAAATAAATAAATAAATAAATAAAATATTTTTTTAAGAGTCTCTTATGGTTTGTTTCCTTCTCTTCCCCCCCCATCTGTTCATCTGTTTATTTCATAAATTCCACATATAAGTGAAATCATATAGTATTTGTCTTTCTTTGATTTGTTTTGCTTATGGGGAGTATTGCTCCCCATAAGCAATAAGTATTGCTTATGGGGAGTCTGCTTCTCCCTCTGACCTTCTCCTTGCTCATGCTCTCTACTATATTTAGTAGAATATACTCTGGCTCCAACCACATCATTGCAAGTGGCAAGATTTCATTCTTTTTGATGACTGAGTAATATTCCATTATATACCCCACCCCCCACATCTTCTTTATCCATTCATCACTCGATGGATATTTGGGCTTTTTCCATAGTTTGGCTTTTGTTGATACTCAGGTTTTTTTTTTTTTTTTTTTTTTTAATGAATTGGTAGTGTGGTATTACTTTGATTTCAGTAAAAAGGCTATTTCAGGGTGCCTGGGTAGCTCAGTTGGTTAAGCATCTGCCTTTGGCTCAGGTCATGATCTCAGGGTCCTGGGATTAAGCCCTGCATTGGTCTCCCTGCTCAGTGGGGTGTTTGCTTCTCCCTTGCCCTCTCTCTGTGTTCTCTCTCTCACCTCTCTCAAATAAATAAAATCTTAAAAAAAAAAAAGGCTATTTTGGGACGCCTGGGTGGCTCAGTTGGTTGGACGACTGCCTTCGGCTCAGGTCATGATCCCGGAGTCCCGGGATCGGGCTCCCAGCTGCATGGGGAGTCTGCTTCTCCCTCTGACCTTCTCCTTGCTCATGCTCTCTCTCACTGTCTCTCTCTCTCTCTCTCAAATAAATAAATAAAATCTTAAAAAAAAAAAAAAAAGGCTATTTCAACTCTACCACCAAAACAAAACACACCAAAATTAACTTATCACATCGTGTTGCTCACCGTGAGTGTTTGGTAAAGGCATTTTACAAGTAGAGTTAGATTCCACAAAAAGCTGCAGTAGGATGCAAGGAAATCCTCATGTGAGCTGTACTCTTCTACTCTTTTTTCATAGTTTGAGTGGATGAAGTTTTCTTTGGTCTGAAAAGTCAATGATTTATCTTACAGATTTTTATTTTGAGGAAGACTTTTTCTTTTCTCTTTGTAAGATTTTAACTTCTCACGTGAATAATATTCCCTCTATAGAAGGAACTTTTGCCTTCAAAAGAGAATTCTGGGTCACCACTGCCTAGAGTTAGTTTAATCTGTTCAGTATTTTCTTTAAAATATTTGATTTTAAGTAATCTTCACACTCAATGTGGGGCTTGAACTCACAACCTCAAGATTAAGAGTCACTTGTTCCAACCATTGAGCCATCCTGATGCCCCAACCTGTTCAGTATTTTTAAGGTTAAAAAGATTTATCAGTTTGGGGACATGGATGACTCAGGGGGTTAAGCATCCCACTCTTGGTTTCAACTCAGGTCATGATCTCGGAGTCCTGAGATCCATCCTTGCAAAGGGCTCCCGGCTCAGTGCAGAATCTGCTCTGGGTTCCCTCTCTCCCTTAGCCCACACCCATCCCCATGGTCTCCCTTTCTCAAATACATCTTAAAAAGAAAAAAGAAAAAAGAAAAAGAAAAGAAAAGAAAAGGTGTATCAATTAAAAAAAAAATCTTCGTTTGGGAATTTTCCATTCCTAATGAATCCTGTGGTAAAATCTTTCTACCTGAATTGTTTTTTTTTTTTTAAAGATTTTATTTATTTACTTGACAGAAATCACAAGTAGATGGAGAGGCAGGCAGAGAGAGAGAGAGAGAGAGAGGGAAGCAGGCTCCCTGCTGAGCAGAGAGCCCGATGTGGGACTCGATCCCAGGACCCTGAGATCATGACCTGAGCCGAAGGCAGCAGCTTAACCCACTGAGCCACCCAGGCGCCCTCTACCTGAATTGTTAATGGCGATTTTGTTATTTGATATGGCGTGTACTGTTGATACTCGGTATACGGTGACTTAGGTTACATCGTGTGCGTATGCCTCAATTTCCCTAATTTTTTTCCCGATGGTTTGAGCCTACAGATTTCGCCTCTTTTTTGCATGTTTATTTACATATATTATTGGGTCGATTGTCCCAGGTGTTTCATTAAGAGCACCAGGTTTGTTTTTTGCAGTTGTCTAGAAATTTCATAGCGGAGGAGGTCCTGAACTCCTGCCTGCAATTTAGGTCTTTGGCTTGTTGATCCTTAGTAAACACACCACGTCCATCTGGGCGTGCAGGGGAAACTCTCTAACCAGAGGCTTTGGATTTCAAAGTTTTGTTTTTCTCCAAGACACACAGTAACATCTACAGCCCAGCACACGTGTACATGACTGAATAAAAAATGTTGCTATAGAATATTTACGACTACCAGAGATGTCCCTAAAATTTCATACTCTAATTCATATAAAACCCAAACTGCATTCATTCCAGGTAAACTTATTTTACAAACGTGGTTAAAGCCCGACTGACATCGCTCCTCTAACAGTCTCCGCCTCTTCTCCTTCTATCGCAGCCCTCGACAGTGCGACGTTTGCAGCTGGGAAGGGAGAGACCCGCGATGCCCCCGAGCCCTACGCCAGCTTTGCTCGGGAAGCAGCGAGCCCGCTCGCAAACAGCTGCGCACCGACCCACTGCCCCGGCTCGGTGGATGATGCAGGGCTCGACCCATTTCCCTGCCCTCCGGCTTCCTGGAAGTCCGCCCCGCCCCCTCCAACTGCTCTCCGTCGATTTAATCTCGCCGCTGTAAAGTGGGCCGAGCGCCGAATGATCGATGTTCCCTCCACGCCCCGAGAGCCGCCATTTTGGGGGGAGGAAAACAGAAGTAGAGGTGGCAGGTCGTCCACAGGATGTTGGCTGGCTTTTGCTTCTCTTGCCAACGCTGTGGGACCGGGGTGGAAGAACCCACCGGGGCCACTCCTCCGGCTGCCTTCCCGGAATGAGGCCTGAGCGCCCGCGCTGGACGGCCCCCTCATTCATCCGAGAGTGAGTGGCGGCGATCAGCGGCACGGCGCGCCCTCGCGCGCCCTCGGCTGTCAGTTACCCCGCGCGCTCCCGCCGAGGCGCAGCTCCCCGCGCGCTCCCGCCCCTCCCCCGCCCGGCTGGGAGCTCGGCGCAGACTCGCTTGTTTGTTTCTGCAGGAGCCCACGGAGAGGCCGAAGCCGAGAAGATGCCTGGCAAGCTCAAGGTGAAAATCGTGGCCGGGCGCCATTTGCCAGTGATGGACCGAGCTAGTGACCTGACTGATGCCTTCGTGGAGGTTGGTGCCAGGTCCTGCCCCTCAAAACGCAGGGAGCACCCAGCCCCGCCTCGCCCCCAGCTCTGCAGCCCTTTCTCCTGTCGGCCGCTGTCCTTTGTGGGGGTGCTCGTCCAAGCCCTCCTTTGAGAGCTTGAGCGCCGGGACTGCAGCCCGTCTGATGGGTGCCCCGCTCTAGGGCGTCTGCGGCGCCCTCCCCGCGTGGGGAGGCTCTTACTGCTCTGCATGCTGGGGTGACCCTAATGTCAGGACTCGGAGCGGGCCACCTGCCAGGCAGGAGGCGATCCTGAGGCGTGGCCGCGCAGCCGGCGGAGCTCAGGCGCACACACACACGCGCGCGCACACACACACGCACACGCACGTGGGTACCGCCATCGACTCAAGGAGAGGCGGTTCCTCCAGCCAGAGTAATGGAGACCACGTGAAGAAGGTAGATACAGTCCGTTATGGGCACTTGGAGACCTAGAGGGCCCGATAATCCATTCTTGAACGCAGCATTGTCTGAATCATCAGTGTAAACACAACCATAACGCCCTCTGCTCTTGTACAGACTGGTAGGTATGATGAACTGTTTTAGGGTAATTTAGTGCCTTGAGGTAGGAAGCCAATTAAGTGCCATGGATTTAAATTGCAAAATTGCTTTTTAAGCCAGATGATTAGTTTAAAACTCATGCAAATTAGCACAAGCCTAGGGCTCGGAAAGTAATAACCCTGAGTCTGAAAGAAGCCAAGTAAAAATTGTAATAAAAACTGACTTGATGAGCCAGAGCATTAGAATAATAATCATTAGGGCTAGTAATGCTTAAGAGTTGACAGCTACAGGATAATATACAACCTGATTTCATCGCAATATACACTATTCTTGAGGTTCTGTAAAGGTTCTCTGACTTAATAACTGCAGTTCCCCCCCCCTCCCCCAACATTGCCGTGGTCATTCTTAATCCCAACTTGAGAAACAGATGCTGAGTGTGCTCTTGGGTCAGATGTTGGGTAATGGGGATACACAGATGGCCAGAGCATAGTTTTTGCTTTCAAGTAGCTCAGGGACTGACGCATACAGTTTAGGTTAATAACTGATAGCTAACGTGTTGAGTCTCATTGCCAGATCTTTGCTAACTACTTTTTAATTCTTATTCCTCATAACAGTCCTATTATATTGTTATCCCATATTACAGTTAAGGTGTCGGAGGTCTAGGAGCAGTAAATAATTTCCCAAGGTTTCTTAACCTTGTAAATAGGCTTGTGGTCTGTTCTCTTAACCACTGTGCTAACGTTGACTCTCTAGACAAGGTGATGAATGTAGTAGAATATGGAAACTTCATTCTGTCTCTGAAAGTTTAGGAAGTTTTCCTAAGAAAATGACATTTGAGCTGAATCTTGAAGGACACTCAGGATTTTACTAGGCAGAGGGAACATCAAAGGCACAGAATGGGATACATGGTATGTTCAGGGAACTAGGTTTGAGATATGTCTGGAGTAAAAGGGAATATGCGGGTAGTGGAGGCTGGAAAAGTAGATTGGTGCCAAATCTCACTTTCTGTACTAAATAATTTTTCCTATTCTATAAGCAGGGGCAAACAAAGAGAACTTTTTAAGGAGAAATGGAATAGGATATTTATTAGGTTGTTTATAGGATGACTATATGATGGACTGGACAGATGAAAGATGAGACAGGGAGATCAGTTAAGAAGGTGGTAAAATTATCCACACAATATGTGCATGTTGAGAATGACTGTGGAAACTGATTAGAGGTGGAAGACTTGAGAGGGACATTTCCCATTTTTTTTTCCCCCTTAAGATTTTATTTATTTATTTGACAGAGAGAAAGCATGAGCAGGGGTAGGGGAGAGGGAGAGGCAGGCTCCCGTCTGAGCAGGGAGCCCAATGTAGGGCTGGATTCCAGGATCCCTGAGATCATGACCTGAGACAAAGGGAGATGCTTAACTGACTGAGCCATCCAGGAACCCTTTGAAGGACATTTTTTAGGTACAATCGTCATGCCTTGGTAATAAATGGTTTTGCTGGTGAGAGAATGGTTGGATTCGAGAGTGACTTTTAATTCCTTCTTTTTAGCAAATAGTTATTGAATGCTGTTTGCCAGGCCAGTGCTAGTCACTGGTATAACTGATTGCCTATGTGATAGTAAAGAAACTAGACTTGGTTCCCAGTTTTATGGAGTTTATATTTTGGTGGAAGAGACAGACATTAAAAAGTAAAGAAATGATTAAATAGATAATTGTGATGGGTGTCATGGTAGAAAACAATAGAGATTAACAGGAACATCTACTTTGGGTTGGGTGAGCAGGAGACCTCTGAGGAAGTGTCAATCAAAGACCTACTGGATGAGGAGGAGCCCGCTGCTCAGGGAGTGTGTTAGGAAGTGAAGGAAGATGGGTGTGGCTGGGATCTGGCGCAAGTTGGAGAGTTTAGGAGCCAATCATGCAGGATCTTAGAGGCCATGATTAGGAATATGGATTTTTTTTTTTAAAGATTTTATTTATTTATTTGACAGAGAGAAATCACAAGTAGATGGAGAGGAAGGCAGAGAGAGAGAGAGAGGGAAGCAGGCTCCCTGCTGAGCAGAGAGCCCGATGCGGGACTTGATCCCAGGACCCCGAGATCACGACCCGAGCTGAAGGCAGCGGCCCAACCCACTGAGCCCTAGGCGCCCCAGGAATATGGATTTTACTCAAGTTCTATGGGAAGTGGTTGTTGAGTTTAGTACTTTTTTTTTTCTTTTCCTGTCTGGAGTATGGACTGAAGAGAGAAAGAGCTGAAGGAGACAACTAATTAAGAGATTCTATAATAATTCATAAAAAGAGAAGGTGGGGCCCAAGATGTTGGTTTGGTAATGGAGAGAAGTGGGTGGATTCCACATAAGCCTTGAAGATAGATTCTAGAGGATTTATTGGTTGACTAGAAGAGGGAACCAGAGAAAGGGAAGCTAAAAGATGACTCAGGGCTTTCTGAAATCTTTGGGGTAATTTTCTGAGGCTCCATAGGATTTGTAAAGGTTGTTTGAGTAGGTGGAGGATCAATTTCTGTTTAGGTGTCTTAGGTTTGAGATGTTAATTGGAGTTGTCCATGAGGGAGTTAGATTTGTGAGTATGGTGTTCAGAAGAAAGATGTAGGGGGGCGGAAAAAAAGAAGAGAGATGTGAATTAGAAATAAGCTCATACAGGCCATTGCTTTTCCACTCTGTGAGACCCAGTGCCCCCTTTATATAGCAGGTATTTTGAAATCCACTCTTTACTATGCTGTCATAATATTTATGGCTAATGTAACTTAGCCTCACAATTAAAAAAAAATCAATACATTGTTCTAACTAGTAGTTTGACAAATTAGAGAATTTTTTTAGTATGTATTTCAATATAGAAGTACTTGTTCATGATCACAGTAGAAGATACGAAGTAATCAGATTAAGTCCATGAATATTTATTAAGTCTTTGTATATGTCCATCACTGTACTGGGTATAGTATAGTGTTCTGGAGATATAGTAATGACTAAGACAGAAATTTCTTTAATCATAGAACTCATATTTTACTGGGAGGATGAAGTTCATAAAGAAGGTAATTATAAGATAAACTGATAGATGGTAAGAATATGGAGAAAATAAAGCAAGGATACAAGATAGGGAGCTTCTCACCTATGTGTAAAAATCATGTGAATTTGACTCCATATAGTGAGATAGTCACGCAGTTTTGACATCTTAGACCTTCATTGCTATCTGATTTTTCAAAATAATCAACTAATGGGGAAAAGCAGAATTTTCCCTTAATTTACATGATGGTTATATTTCTTGACAATTATGTTTATGAAAACTGCATTACAACCTCCCCTTTCTTCCCGCATTACAACATCTTTATCTGTAAAATGAGTTAGGTTTTTAATCCTATGTGATTATCTGGTAGGACATTTGAAAGTCCTGACATGAGACAAGTCTTCATTGTTGGGAACTATTTCTTGCATTGCAGGATACGTGCCTCCTCTGGCCCTGCTTCTAAATATTAGAACTGTTCTCCACAAATATAGAAATATCTAAAATTCCCTTAGGAGTTGGTCTGTCCCTTTTGTAAACCTCTGACTTAGTGGGGGAGAGAAGAGGTATGGATCCTTGAAAAAACTTGACATTAAGCTATTAGAGGAGGAAGATTAGGGGAAGAAAACAGATTATCAGCCAATGGGGAGAGAGAAACATCAGGAAAGTAATGTCTCAGAATGCAAGAGGAAGTTTCTGGAAAGAGGAAACCCTCAACCATTAAATGGCATAGAGAGGTCAAGTAAAGAGAACAGAAAAATCACTGAATTGTACAGTGTGGGGGTTGTTACTGATTCTGATAAGGAGAGTCAAGAAAGCCCATACTGTAGTAAGTTAACAAGGGTTAAAATACAAGGGAGGTGAGGAAGAGGTGAGGCATGAATAGGCAGCTGTTTCAAGAAACAGGGCTGTGAAGGGGAGAGGAGAAATTGTGTGGTATTTGGGGAGTATGTAGCTTTTAGTATTAAAAAAAATAAATGAGAAGATACTAGAACATATTTCTGTGGTAATAGGAAAAATCCTGCAGGAAGGGAAAGATTAATGCAGGAAAAGGGGGATAATGAAGGATTACTATATAATAAAGGGATAAATTGTGTGATGTAGCCTCTTGTACTATTTAAGCTCATAGGAAAGGGAGATAACGATGCCAGAACTGGTCACGAGAAGTCTTTTTGCTGGGCTTGAAGGATGGCAAAATTTCTATAGGCAGAGAGGAAAAGGGGCTTTTTTAGATGAATAGGACAAACTCAGTAAAAGCAAAAGGAGAGAGAGAGAACATCTGTAATTGCTGGGAGGGTTCTTTTGTGGAATAAAATTTGCTATATAGGGGGATGCAGGTTATTGAATGATCCGAAAACTATAGGGGGGAGAAGTCTGTACAGTAGAAGCTCTCTTAAACAACTTCTATTAGCTCACTTACCACAGTCCTCAGTGCTCTGCATTCCTTCCATGAGGGTATTCTTGAATACCCCACATTGCTAGATTATTCTCTGTTCCTACTTCTCTCATCAGTTGGCTGATAATACTTTACCAGGAGGTAATTATGTTTTTTCCCCAAACCTGTTTATGCCAACTCTATTTGTTATTGTAATTTACTTAAACCTTATGTAAATTGGTGAAATAAGAGTGAAAATGAAGTTGATAATGCTATGTAAAGACATATGGATATAGTCACTAAACATCACTCTAGAATTAGATGGAGAAAAGACTAAAAAAATCTAGGATTCTGCGTTCATATATTTTTACAAGCAATTTTAAGTTCTACCACCACATAAAAAAACCCAAACTGGAAATCACAGATGGTACATTATGGGTGTGGTTTATGCAAAAAAAAAAAAAAAGATGCAGAACTCTAAAATAGTGGACCCTTGCTTAAAGAAGAGGCCTTTGCCTTACATTCAAATATAGGGGAATGAATATTTTATTTATATGTCTTATCTTAAAATGTTTACCATTTGAATCATTTTTAATGATTCTTTGATTTAACCAGATTACCAGATTATTTGATTAACCAATCAAATACTGGTCCTGATTGCATTGGTTGAGGGAATTTCTACTGTGTGTGATGTGAGTAGTTTACGAAGCCAGTGAAGACCAAATAGTATGCATACATGTATGTATGTATTTAAGGACTAATTTATTTATTTTAGAGAGAGAGGATAATATGGGGAAGGACCAGAGGGAGAGAGAGAGAGAGAGAGAGAATCACAAGCAGACTCCCTGCTTAGTACAGAGCCCAATGTGGGGCTCAACCTCAGGACCTTAACCAACTGCACCGCCTAGGCACCCCACCAAGTAGTAGTTAAAGATGGTTATTCTTACAGGAATCCCCAGATGAATGAGATGGAATTCTATATAATAAAAGTATTAATGGAAATTTATCCCAGTATTAATGAGCATGTTACAAACTGACAAGCTATATTATCATTTTGTGTTTATCCAGGAGCCTTCGAGGGAATAGGGAGAGGAAAAGAAATTAATATTTAATGATGTACCAGACATTTTGCTAGTCTCTACATGCATTTTCTCCTGTAATAAAACAGTCCCCCTTTCAGAGGAGGAAGCAGCTTTAAATAGCAGGTTAAATAACTTTCTCAAGGTAATTTAGCTAATGAGTGGGGAAAGAGAATGCTTTTCTTTACTAGGGAATCTCATTAAAATCCCTGATGTTCTTTAACAAAGTTGTAAGGTATTCATTTAATTGCTGGGTAATAAAAGCTCCTCCGAATTAAATAAGACCAAATGAACTGTGATCCTTCTTTAGTAGAAGGGGAATCATCACAATTTGGCAAAGTACGCATTCTGGCCTTTTTCTTTTCCTGAAATCTTGGTTTTTGTTTGTTTGTTCGTTTAATACAGTTGGGGGCTATCAGATCTTTACTATATCTAGAATAGACAGTTGACCAAAAGAAGAATAAAAGGCACGATATAGCAGTACAGTATAGTGGAGCAAACCTGAAGATGGCTGAGCTCATAATTTATTTATTTATTTTTAAAAGATTTTATTTGTCAGAAAGACAGAGAGAGTGGGAGCACAAGTAGGGGGAGTGTCAGGCAGAGGGAAAGAGGCCACCCGTTGAGCAAGGAGCCCGATGTGGGACTCCTTATGGGGGCTGAGGTGTTTGATATTTGTGTTGTTGAGGTTATAGAAATAATTATTGAATATATTTCATTTTTAAAAAAGGTTTTATTTGTCAGAGAGAGAGTATGCAAACGGGGAGCAGCAGACAGAGGGAGAAGCAGGCTTCCTGCTGAGCAAGGAGCCCATGCAGGACTCAATCTCAGGACCCTGCGATCATAACCGAGCCAAAGGCAGACATTTAACCGACTGAGCCACTCAGGCACCCTGAATTCATAATTTAAAGAACGATATGGTAGTTTTGGTGCTTGAACCTAAGCTTTTAGCTTTTGAAAGGTTTTGAATGATTTCATAATCCTAACAATGTTTTACTTCAAATGAACCTGGTATTAGGTAAATTAGAAGTATTTCCTTGATGTTTTAGATATTAAAATGTACTGAAAATTAAATTAGTAACTGAACAGTAACTTCTATTCTTCCCAGGCTCTCCGTCCCCCATATCCCCATTAAGTTTCATTTCTTACTGTTCGTGATTTAAAAAAAAATTATGGAAGTAATACATGAATGGCTCCCATTACAAAAGATTCAAATAACTCAAAAGTGAAACTTTAAAGCCCTTTACTTGGTAATTTACTACACTGTATTGTATTCCCTATACCATGTCAGTCCTTTCTTCAGAGATAATTACTCTCAGTGTTTTGGCATGTGTTCATTTACTCCGCCACCTTTCTTTTAAAAAAAAGAAGAAGTCTTACTTACATTTTAAAAAACGTAATCATGCTTTATAGATTCTGCAGCTTTTTTTTTTTCAGTTATTATGTCATTGACATTTCCACATGGCAGTACTTAAAATCAGCTCCATTCTTTAAGTAGCAAACATGTAATTTATTCAGTCATTTTCCTGTTGAATGATTACTTAGGTTTTTTTAGTGTGTTGTAGGAAGGAGACTCATGTGAAAATGCTTCTTTAGGATAAATTCCTGGAAGTGGATCCAGAATTCTATAATTTCAAACAAAATAATTTTAATTTGAATTTTTTAAGTTTTTGAGTTTTAAAATAATACAATTTACAAATAGGAAAAATACATGCATTCAGAATTCAGAAGGTTCAAAGTGGCTTAACCTCTCTCACATCGTGTTTCTTTTAACCAACCAGTTCTGTTGTTGGTAGTGGCCACTGTTAACATTTGTTGTATAACCTACTAGAAATAACCTATGCTATATATAGGCATATATTATATGACTTACAACATTTTGCCATTTTTTTCTCCCAAAGTATGCCATACATGCTGTTCCACAGAAGAAAGATCTGTCTTGGTGGTGGTTCTGTACCAGTGTGGAGGGAGCTGCTTCGTTCTTCTATTTAGCACTATACTGTGTGGCTTTACCATACTTCATCCAACCAGTTCCAAATTGGTGGATATCTTGGTTCTTTCCAATCTTTTTCACTCTGATGCTGCTTGTACATGTCATTGTGTACTTCTATATAAAGTTAAAGGGTGTAGTCATTGAACATTTTGATATTTGTCAAACTGCAGTCCTTAGAGATTGTTTTATTTTATACTCCCATCAACAAAGTATTAGAAGATCTCATCAATACTGTTTTCAAACATAAGTAAAAATGTTGGTTTAGTTTGCATTTCTGTTGTGGTTGATCATCTTTTGATATATAGTTGACCCATGAGCCATTTGGGGCCTTGTCAGGGCAGTTGACATCCCCCTCTCAATCCAGCACAGTTGAAAATCACATATGACTTTTGATTCCACACCCCAAATTAACTACAAATGGCCTGCTGTTGACCATCAGCCTTACTGATAATATAAAGTTCGTTAACACATAGTTGAAATGTTATATGTATTTTATATTATATTCTTACAGTAAACTAGAGAAAAAATGTTTTTAAGAAAATAGGAAGAGAAAACATATTTACAGTACTGTGCTGTATTTGTAGATACAGTAAGTTTACGCTGTATGTTTATAGGATGAATCATCTGTCAGTAACAATATCAATATTGTCTTAAATGATACAAAACATAGTAGATGTTATACATATTACTAACACTAGACATTAGAAATGAAAAGATAATGTGAAAAAGAAATTCATGTTTATTTACAAATACAATGATTTATGCATTGATAACAAAGAAGCAGCAGTATGACTGCTTTATGGCAGCTCAGTATAATTGATAGAATTGCTTCACAGTAGCCTAGCCTATATACTAACAAGTGAATCGTTACAAAAATATTTTATGGCATACAGTATTGCAGTCATATTTATAATATAGCACTAGAAATATAACTTGTGATTGTAGGCTGATAGCAGTTTCCCCAATTATCAAAGAGAGGCATACTGTAGCTACATAGCACTTTGAAAGAAAAGTTATAAAACAATAAGAAAACTAACTTCTGGGACACCTGGGTGGCTTAATTGGTTAAACATCTGCCTTTGGCTCAGGTGATGTTCTTGGGGTCCTGGGTTGGAGCCCCACGTTGGGCGCCCTGCTCAGTAGGGAACCTGCTTTTCCCTCTCCTGCCCGTCCTGCTTGAGCACACATCTCTTTCTCAAATAAGTAAATAAATCTTAGGAAAAAAGCTAACATCTGATTAATTTTGTGTTAAATATTGCTCACCTATGACTATATAAGTCTAGGCTAAGCACTTCTATATAGTCTTACATAGGACGACTACTTAGGCAATGATGATGACAGAGAAGTGCTTCAGACAGATCTTGCCATGCAGTTACTAGATTTTCACATGGAGATATTCGCATATACACAATATATAAGTTTATTATCTGTACGGCTTGATGATTATATTCATGAAGTGGAAGTGGATTGTCATAAAGGTTTCATCCTTGTCTTCATGTTGAGTAAGTGGAGGAAGAGAAGGAATCGGTCTTGCTGTCTTGGGTGGCAGAACAGGTGAAGGAGTTGGAAGGGGAGGCAGGAAAGACAGGCACATGTGGAATAAGTTTACTGAAATATGTTGTAACTTCTGACATTTTTTTGCTTTTTCATTTTTTTAAAGACTATTTCTATATAGTACCATTGTTTGCTTTAGTTTCAGTGCTAGTATGCTAGAAAGGTCCATGTTGTAAAAGAAATCAGTAGCAGTCTTAAATAGTCAGATCCTTTCTGTCAGGTTGTCTAATATCAATTTGTTCTCGGGCATTGCTTCTTCTGTAGCTTCTTTCTTGTCATCTGGCACTGGTTTGGAAGCATTCATCTTCATCAAGTTGTCTTCTGTTAATTCTTCTGGTGTGATGTTTATTAGTTCTTACATTTCTCCAAGATTCAAATGTTGAAACCCTTCACCTTTTACCTTTTTTGTCATGTACGTAAACTCTTCCCTTATTCCCTTGATTGGCTCTGTTGTAAATCCTGTGAAGTCATGTACAACATCTGGACATACTTTTCTCCCCCAGGAATTTATTTAATACTGATGGCTGTCATGGCTTACTACAATGGCATCTTCAGTGGTGTAATCCTTCTAGACTTTCATGATGTTTTCTCATCAGGGTTCTCTTCCATAGTGTTGACATGGTATTCTTTTCAAAGAATACCATGTAATGAGTTGTAAAGGGTCTTATGACCAGTTGATCTAGAAGGTGATTATAGAAAGGTTGTGTTTGGGGGTAAGTAGACCATTTGATACCCTTAGTGTTGAGCTCATGGGGTTCTGGGTAGCTAGAGGCATTGTCTAGTATCAAAGGAACTTTAAAAGGCAGTCCCTTGGGAGCCTGTGTGGCTCAGTCAGTTAAGCGACTACCTTCGGCTCAGGTCATGATCTCAGAGTCATGGGATGGAGTCCCACATTGGGCTCCCTGCTCAGTGAGGAGTCTGCTTCTCCCTCTGCTGCTCCCCCTGCTTGTACTCTCTCTCTCTCCCTCTCTGTCTCTCTGTGTCAAATAAATAAAATCTTAAAAACATAAAAAAGGCAGTCCTTTAGTGGGAAGGTGTTTCCTGACTTCAGGGACAAATCATCAATGGAACCAGTCCAGAAAAAGGATTCTTGTTATCCATACCTTTTTGTTGTACAACCCAAAGACTGGCAGCTGGTATCTGTCTTTTCTCTTCAAGCCTTGGGGGTTAACAGCTTTATAGATAAAGGCAGTTCTTACCATACACCTGACTGCATTTGCACAAAATGGTAGAGTTAGCCTATCCCTTCTTGCCTTAAATCCTGGAGTTTATTTTTGTTCTTCCTGACTAAAACACTTCGTGGCATTCCCCCCCCCCCCCCCCCCGCCCCCCAGCATAGGGTCCTTTTGTCTGAATTAAAAATCTGTTCAGGCAGATATCCTTTCTTCTCAGTGATTCTCTTGATCATGTTTGGGAACTTGTTTGCTTCCTCTTGGTCAGCGTAAGCTGCTTTTCCTGTTATCTTGACATTTTTTAAGCCAGTCCTCTTTCTAAAATTATCGTACCATCCTTTGCTGGCATGAAATTATCCAGCTTTAGATCTTTCACCTTCCTTTTGCTTTAAGTTGTTATATAATGACTTCACTTTTCTCTTGAATCATATTAGGCTCTATAAATATACCTGCCTTATAGCAACCCTGCATTTTCAATATGAGATAAAAAGGTATTTTGCAAAAAGCACAAGGCTTTTGCACCTGTTAGCATGGCTGCAGCATTGGCTTCACGAATTTTCTTTTATTGCAGTGGTTCTTTATGCTGGATTCATTTATCTTGAAGTAACAAGCAAATGCAGCTGCAGAATTCAAACTACAGTGCATGTCAGGCAGTTCAGCTTTTTCTTGTAACATAATGACTTTTCTTTCATTCTTGGGAGCACTTTAAGCAACACTAGTGGCACTTTGTATGGGTCCGATGATGTCACATAAGATACGGTGTTGCCTAAACAATGAAAAATATGCAAGAACTGTAAGAGGTCACTTTGTAGTGCAACATGCTATTTACTGAAGAGATGGACTGCTTACACAGAGATAGGTAGTATCACACAGTGTTTTAAGCAGATACTAGCAACACTTGGGCTCATGTTAGTTGCAACAGAAGGTGGTTTGAAATTATCGTACAGTAGTACAGTACATACTACAATTCATCTTGTGCAGTTATAATTTTTTTTTTAAAGATTTTATTTATTTGTCAGAGAGAGAGCAAGCGAGAGCGAGCACAGGCAGACAGAGCGGCAGGCAGAGTCAGAGGGAGAAGCAGGCTCCCTGTGGAGCAAGGAGCCCGATGTGGGACTCGATCCCAGGACGCTGGGATCACAACCCGAGCCGAAGGCAGCCGCTTAACCAACTGAGCCACCCAGGCATCCCTGCAGTTATAATTTGATACTGCATCTTTCCATTCATTTACATTTCCCTCAACTGCTAATGGTGTCATGTGTGGTCTGTTATGTATTTCTGTGCATGTTTTGATCAAGTCTAACTTTTTATCCTTAGTGTGTATTTTATTATCATTTTATTAAATGATAAAATAGACTAGTATTTACATATATTTTATGCATTCATGACATAATTGTTTCTTAGTTTTTTTGCTATTTCTCGGATACATGGTTTGTCTATTAGTTTTTTCGATTTGTCACAAATCTCCAAAAGATTTTCCAGTATATATATTGAAAAAAATCTGCCTATACATGGATGCGTGCTTTTCAAATCCATGTTGTTCAACGTTTAGCTGTGTTTTAAAAGCATCTGTGTTAAAATAAATAAAAACATCTATATTTTCATTTCTTTGAATTGTCTGTTCATGTCCTTTGCCCTTTTTTTTGTTGGACTATTGATCTTTTTCATATTGCTTTATAGAAACTCATTAGAAATAGAGGAAAGTTGCCCTTTAGTATATATTTAGCAAACATTTTTTTCTCTCTTACTTTTTTTTTTTTTAAAGATTTTATTTATTTATTTGACAGACAGAGATCACAAGTAGGCAGAGAAGCAGGCAGAGAGAGAGAGGAGGAAGCAGGCTCCCTGCTGAGCAGAGAGCCTGATGTGGGGCTCTATCCCAGGACTCTGGGATCATGACCTGAGCCGAAGGCAGAGGCTTTAACCCACTGAGCCACCCAGGCGCCCCTCTCTCTTACTTATCTTTGACTTTCTTATATTCTTTATTGTGCCAGAAGTTACTATTTTCACATAATTTTTTTAACCTTTTCAACTCTCTAACCTGCCTAAACACCAAAGTGGTTGGTACCATGCCTAAGAATTCAAATTAAATGATAAAACACCTAGGAAAATATACAGAAGATAAAAACAATAATTCTTTTGGATATTCTGCTTTTAGAAAATTCCCTGGACTGATAAAACGGGAAAATCAGCAAATATCATAATACCGAAGGAGAAGGAGGTTTCTTTCAAAAAGGAAAGGAGGTTTCATAGTTTATCTGCTTGAACTAGCATTTCTTAGGAATCTACAGTGTGTTTGTGATGGATATTGTCTTTTTAAAAAAAATTTAAATCAATTAATTAACATATACTCTATTCATTTCAGATGTAGGGTGTAGTGATTCATCAGTATTTCTTAATACCCACTGCTCATTATATCATGTGCCCTCCTTAATGTCCATCACCCAGTTTCCCCATTCTCCCATTCCTCTCCCCTCCAGCAACCCTCACTTTGTTTCCCATGAGTAAGAGTCTCTTACTGCTGGAAATTGTCTTAAAGGGGATAAGCTTTAGTTAATTTAGAGGTTAGGAAAGATAATGGTAATAACTAGTAGAATTAGGGAAGAGATCAAATTTAGGAAAGGCGAGGCCATCTAGGAAGTATTTCCCTAGCTATTTTGCTATTAAGCTTCCTGACCACTTCTCAAGTTGAGTCAGATTTCATAATCTCTATTCCTTGTTGGAAGCAAGTCCCAGGGATTTAGCCTGATTTCTGTTTCATTCCCTTCTTATTTATTTTTGGATCTTTGTGATTTAGTGTCTGCCAAGACTGGCTGTGAAATAAGATAGTTTCCCCATCCAATCCCTTTCATTGTCCTTGAAGATAAAACCTTTAAAGATAATGGTTCGTTGCTGATCACTATATGTGCACCGATAAGGGATTAAAAAAATAACAAAAATGGGGAAGCTGAAAAATACAAGGATCTATTTCTAAGTTCTTGCAATAATGGGCTGGAGTTTTGGATTCCCAAACTGAGATGGTGAAAGGGTGGTCAGCTGATGTTTTTTACCTTCTGATTTTATTCTCACTGGTCCTCTGCCATTAAGATTCCTCTTCGGTCTGAGCTTTTGTTCCCTGAAGGCTATATTAACTTCTTCCTTCATGTTGACAAAATTGTCTGTTTTTAATTTCTGTGTAGAGCTAGTCAGCCAGAGCAGGAGGTAATCTCTTATTTCAGGTGTAGCCTATAAACTTACTGGATTGTACTTTCTTCCCGTTTGTTTCAAGGAATAGTTGTCCTTTTTTTCCCCTTCCATGGTTCTTCCCACTGCTTGGCCGAGATCAGAATTTACTTTTATTCATATCTTTGATGTTTATATTTGGATTGTTTATTTGTTTTTAGGTAAAATTTGGAAATACCACCTTTAAAACAGACGTGTATCTCAAGTCTCTCAACCCTCAGTGGAACTCAGAATGGTTTAAATTTGAGGTAAGTTTTAAATTTTTTATATTTTTAAAATATTTTATTTATTTGAGAGAGAGCACAAGTGGTTGGGAGGGGACAGACAGAGAGGGATAAGTAGACTCCCTGCTGAGCAGTGACCTAAGCCCCGAGCCCCTCCCCTGTCCGCCTTCCTCGGTTTGGTGCTTGATCCCAGGGTCCTGGGATTATGATTTGAACTGAAGGCAGATGCTTCTCTGACTGAATCACTCAGCTGCCTCTTAAGAAAAGTTTTTAAATAAAACTAAATAAAAAAAGTTTTTTAAATAAAACTAAACACAAAGAGTTTTTTTTTTTTTTTTTGACATGACCCCTTCCCCCCAGGAATGATAGGAGTACCTTTTATTTCAGGTATAGTGGTTTTCCTACACCATAAAAGATGACTTTCTTTTTTGCTTAACTAGGATTATTAAGTTCTTAAAAAAATAACGTTATAGTTAAGAAACTACAGTGTATGAATCCAAGAACACAGATTTGAAAAACAAAAAACAGAATCCATTGAAGTATATTATTGCTGTCATATTCTCTGGATTTTAGTATATACCAAAAACCACTTACGAATAGTGTACAGATTCAGTTCTTTAAAAAATTACAGTCAAAAGTATACATTAAAAAATGCCATTTTAACCAATTTTAAGTGTAATTCATAACATTGATTATGTTTACAATGTTGTATAGGCATCACTACTATTTCCAAAACTTTTTAATTACTCCAAACAGAAACTACTCATTCAGCAGTAACTGCTCCCTCTTCTAGTGCCTGATAATGTCTAATCTACTTCCTGTCTCTTTGAATTTGCCTGTGTTAGACACAAGTGAAATCATTGTGATATTTGTCTTTTTGTGTCTGGCTTTCACTTAGCATAATGTTTTCAAGGTTTATCCGTGTTGTTATCATGTATCAGAATTTCTTTACTTGTTATGGCTGAATAATATTCCTGTGTGTGTGTGTGTGTGTGTGTGTATGTATCACATTCTGTTTATCCATTTATCTGCTGATGGACAGATTTGGTTTTCACTTTTTGCCTACTGTGAATAATACTGCAGTAAACATTAGTGTACAAGGATCTGTTTGAGTCCCTGTTTTCAGTTGTTTTGAGTATGTGCCCAGAAACGGAATTGCTGGGTCATATGATAAATTGTATGTTTAGCTTTTTGAGGAACTGCCAAACTGTTTTCCATAGTAGCTATACCATTATCTATTTCCACGAGCATATATGAGAAAAATCTAATTTTTCCACATCTTTGTCAAGCTTTGTTATTTTCTGTTTTTTAAAAAAATCATGCCATCTTAGTAGGTGTGAAGTGATGTTTATAGTGTAATTTTTGTCATGGATGAGGTGATGTATGGTTTTTTTATGGTTAAGGACCATTTACATTTCTTTTACTTTGAACTACCATCTCATATTTTAACTCCCCAAAGAAGATACTTAGAGATGACATTATGGAGGTAGACTTCACAGGTCTTGGTGACTAGCTTACTGTGGAAAATGTAAATGTGATGTGGTATGTCATTGGTTTTGATTTGCATTTCCCTAATGACTAATAATGTTGAACCTTTATTCATGTGTTTATTGCCTGTTTGTTTGTCTTTGGAAAACTGTTCAAGTTCCTTGCTCATTTTTTTTTTTTTTAAATTTTATTTATTTATTTGACAGACAGAGATCACAAGTAGGCAGAGAGGCAGGCAGAGAGAGAAGAGGAAGCAGGCTCCCCGCTGAGCAGAGAGCCCGATGTGGGGCTCGATCCCAGGACCCTGAGATCATGAACTGAGTGGAAGGCAGAGGCTTTAACCCACTGAGCCACCCAGGCGCCCTCCTTGCTCATTTTTAAGTTGGGTTTTTTATCGTATTAATAATTTTCATGATAGTAGGACATTAGTATTTAAGAACATTAATTTCATTTTATTGATGATGCAGTACCATAATTTTTAAAGCTGCAAAGTACTCAAATAGCTTAGGTAACTTTAAAAGATATTTGTACTTTACTGAAATAAGGGATTTTTATAAATGTTAATGAGATTTAGCAACTAAAGTTACCAGCCATTTCCCTTAAAAATTTACTAAGTTTACTATTTTGGCTAGTACTTCTAATAACAGTGTATATTGTGTGAAAGATGTTCTTAAACTTTGTTTTGTAGTTAACATTAATTATATACTTTTTTAACCTTGTCATTTGTGATTGGCATTAATTTATATCTTGTGAACTCTCAAATATCATGAACAAATGGATGTTTTGTTTTCTTTTATCTAAAAGAAATACTGGGCCAGGTAGTATAATGATATTTTGAAAGCTCCATTTAATCATTTGGGACCCAGGATCCGTTTGTCTTTGTTCTTCATCATCCATAGTCTGTGGCTTCCATGTTCATGATCACATTAGCCTCCAAGTTAGCATCTGGAGTTCCAGTGGTCACATCAGTGTTCTAGGCCTGTAAGAAAAAGCAGGAGAGGAGGTGGTGAGTTAATACATATTTTTCAGCTGAGCGAGCACTGTTTGAGAAGTTTTTCCCTACCCTATCTAGCTCTATATAATGATTTATGCTTATATCTCAGTAGTTATGAAGGAGGGTGGGAAATTTAGTCTTTTATCTGGACAAATTGCTGTGTAATTAACATTTTTAAGCACTTAGAACATTTATGAGAAAGTCTTACTTTATAGTTTTTCATGATTTGATATTGGCTCAATTAAATCTATGAAATATCCTTAATTACCTTATTAAAATTAATTTCTGAATTTCTTTCTTCAGATTATTTATATTATTAGCTATCTATATATATCATAAACAATTCTAGTCATTTAGTTCTAATGGAGCCCTATAGTGTCAGGGAAGGAATACCTTAATTTACAAGTACATAAGATAAAGGTTCTCATAGGTAAATGTATAGGTGGTTAAATAAGTGTACACAAAAAATGTTATTAATGGAGGTGAAAATTGGAGGGATGTGTTTGGGGCAGTGGTTAATGGCTTAGTTTATGACTCTTTCCCTTTTACTATATATATAGGGAATACCGTAATATGGAATGCTGTTGATGACATATGGTTCAGAATGGATTGGAAATAAGAACTATTATTTTAACATTACACTATCGAAATTTTCAAATATGCATAAAAGTAGGCAGGATGCCTATCCATCATCTACATTTACTTTTACCTATACATTGTGCTGTTCTTGTTTTACCTGTTACCTCACCCCCTACTTGGAGGGTGGGGTGACAGGAATATATATATATATATATATATTTTTTTTTTTTTTTTAAAGATTTTATTTATTTATTTGACAGAGAGAGATTACAAGTAGGCAGAGAGAGAGAGGAGGAAGCAGGCTCCCCGCTGAGCAGAGAGCCCGATGCGGGACTCGATCCCAGGACCCTGAGATCATGACCCGAGCCGAAGGCAGCGGCTTAACCCACTGAGCCACCCAGGCGCCCAGGAATATATATATATTTTTAAGGTTTTTTAGTTATTTGATAGAGAGAGAGCACAAGTAGGCAGAGTGGCAGCATAAGGAGAGGGAGAAGTGGGCTCCCTGCACATGGGGCTCTATCCCAGGACCCTGGGATCATGACCTGAGCCGAAGGTAGACACTTAACTGACTGAGCCCCGACAGGAATATTTTAAGGCAAATTCAAAATATTATGCAATTTCATCCATAAATTTTTAATTATGTCTCTCTTATTGAGAGGTATCCCCTTTTTGAAGGCAGATCATCCAGTCACATTATTATATCAGTGATATCAACAATAATTCCTTCTTGTACTTTAATTCTTAAAATAATCTTCAGCGGTTAGATTGTTAGTCTAAAATCAACAAGAAATTAAATGGAATGGGGAAAGGCATAATATTTCATAATTAAGTTTAAAAAATTAACCAGAGTATATGGTTTGTAGAGATACCACTTGACCAGAGCATATGTAAGGAAAATAGAGATTTTAGTGTACTACAAACTCTGTCTTAATGAACAATGTGGTATATGTGCTGTAACAACAAACATTCGTAGACTGCATTCAAAAAGTATAGTATTTTAGTTGCAGGAAACAATAATCCCTTTGTATTCCATCCTTACAGATATCTGTAATATTGTGTTCCATCTAGCCACCACATTTGATGAGGAGTACTGGCAAATTTAGAGGATGGTATGGTATCCAGAGGATGGCAGCCAAAATAATGAACATGTCTTCCAAAGGGAGAAATCTTTTTTTGCCTCATTCTTTGCCTTAGTCAGTTTGGCTTGCTGTAACAGAATACCATAGAGTAGGTGGCTTAAACAATAGCCTTTTATTCTGATATTTCTGGATGCTGGGAACTCTGAGACAGAGTACCATCATGGTTTTATTTTGCTGAGGTCCCTCTATCTGGCTTGTAGATAGTGATCTTTTTGCTGTGTCCTTACATAACAGGGAGAGAGATCCTCTCTCCCCATCTTCACTTGTAAGGATCCCAATCCCGTTCGTAAGGACTCCACCTTTATGACCTAATTACCTCCCAAAGACCTCATCTCCAAATATCATCGTATTGGGGATTGGGACTTCCATATACAGATCTTCAGGGGACAGAAACATTTAGTTCACTGCATTCTCCATTGTAGTTCATTTTTAGCCAGTGCTTGGCATGTGATAAGTAATTGATAGTCAGTAAAAGGAGAGAGTACATTTATTTCACTTACTTAGTTCATGAGCTTTAGTTGTTTTTTTGTTTGTTTGTTTGTTTTGTTTTTACCAATAATATGTTAGTTTTCCTACAGTTTTATTCTGGGAAATTGTCTTTAGAAATAAATGATGGTATCATGGTGCTCATTAGCATCTTTGCTCTCCTGTAGATATTGTATGGACCCTGTTATGACGTTCTTTAAGCATTTTTGCTGGATATTATATGTAGAGTAGTAAAACACAGGATTGTATGTAGAAACAGAAATTAAGCACGGCCCTGGCACAGAATAAAATGTAGAAAAAGAACTTAAACATGCAGCCCAACACGGCCTGAACTCATGGTGCTGAGATCAAGACCTGAGCTAAGATCAAGAGTTGGATACCAACCAACTGAGCCCCCAGGTGCCCCAAACTATACTTTTTTTCCTTAGAAATTTGGCATCTTTTATAGAAAAAGGGATTATAACTTTTGTGTGTGTGTGTGTGTGTGTGTGTTAATTCCTTTACCTTTGTGCTTAGAGATAAATCTGTGTTGTTTTTTTTCTATAAGTAAGTCATCATTTATATTTGGTATATATGTATATTTATGGTAATGAAGATTGAAAAATAAAAAGATTTAATTTTAAGGTATACTTTCAGGTGGACGATGAAGATTTACAGGATGAGCCTCTACAGATCACAGTTCTTGACCATGATACTTATAGTGCAAATGATGCCATTGGTAAGGTGTACATTGATATTGATCCCTTACTCTACAGTGAGGCTGCAACAGTCATCTCAGGATGGTTTCCAATATATGATACCATACATGGTAAGGAGTATATTTTAAGAAAATATATCATGATTATTAAAAATTATCCATAGAGACTTCTGTGCTACATTTGTGGTTTTAAAAGATATATATGTAAGAGACATATATATATATTTTTAAAGATTTTATTTATTTATTTGTCAGAGAGAGAGAACGTGAGCACAGGCAGACAGAGTGGCAGGCAGAGTCAGAGGGAGAAGCAGGCTCCCTGCCGAGCAAGGAGACCGATGTGGGACTCGATCCCAGGATGCTGGGATCATGACCTGAGCTGAAGGCAGCTGCCTAACCAACTGAGCCACCCAGGCGTCCCAAGATATTTTCCTTTTAATAGAGAGTCACAAAGTATTGTTGGTGAAATTGTTATTTTTCAGAACATAATTTGAAGTAATCCCTGCTAAATTTATACAATAAAGAAAATAAATGCATGATTTAAAAATCATCTTACAAAGGTACAGTGGAATTTTCTGGAGTTTTTATGATATATGATATCACTGCACATTGAATACAGACCAGAAATAGAATCTAACTGTATTCCATGAAGCTAAACATTATAGAGAACTAAAAAAATGTAAGTGCTATTCTCATTACTAGTTTCTTGTTTTTCAAAATTAGTTATTTTTATAAAAATGTTTATAGTATTAAGTAATTACTTTTTAAAATTCCCAGCTTTCATTTTAATTTTCAATTTAATTTTTAATCTTTAATTTAATTTGATTTAATTTTTTTAGAAAAGATTTTATTTATTTATTTGACAGACAGAGATCACAAGTAGGCAGAGAGACAGGCAGAGAGAGAGGAAGGGAAGCAGGCTCCCCGCTGAGCAGAGAGCCCAATACGGGACTCGATTCTAAGACGCTGGAATCATGACCTGAGCCAGAGGCAGAGGTTTTATCCCACTGAGCCAACCAGGCACCCGTAATCTTTAATTTTAAAATTTTTAAAAAGATTTTATTTATTTGAGAGAGAGAGGGAGAGGGAGAGAATGAGCAGGAGGTGGAGCAAAGGGAGGAGAAACAGACTCCCCACTGAGTGGGGAATATGATCCCAGGACCCTGATATCATGACCTGAGCTGAAGTCAGAGGTCCAACCCACTGAGCCATCAAAGTGTCCCTCTCACTTTTAATTTTAATTATAACATGGTAAATACTGACATATGATGCATATAAACAAAAACTCCTTGAAGTTCTCAATAATTTTTGAGATTATAAAGTGGTTCTGACATCAGAAAGTTTGAGAACTGTCAGCCTGAAAATGTGCCATCTTTTTAGAATGGCAAATGGACCCATAAGGAACTGGCAAATGTTTCTCTCTATAGTCTAGCATCTTTCTGCCAATTTTTCATTTTTGACCTGGCAATTCTGTTGATAGTAGTTTTATTATAATAAACAGATTTATGTCAAAAGTATATTTATTGTGATACATTCTATTATTATTAATTAATATTTATAATGCTAAAATAAATTGGAAAAGAAGATTTACTTAGATAAGTTAGAGCATATATAGATCATGAATTGTTCAGCCTGATCAAAATGCATTTTTTAGAGTAGAATGGCATAGCAAAATTGTAAAATTTTGTAAAATTCAGATTATAAAACATTACTACTATAGGATGATTACATATTTGTTTAGAAAGAAAAGAATTGCATATATGTGATATCATATGATAAATTGGCAGAATACATGATAAAATGTTTATTCTGTTTTAAAAAAGATTTATTTTTTTTAAAATAAAAAATAGAGGAGGGAAAGAGAGAGTATGAGGAGGGGCAGAGGGAGAGAATCTCAAGCAGACTCTCTGCTGAGCATAGAGCCCTATGGGGCTCCATCTCAGGACCCCAAGGTGATGACCTGAGCTAAAACCAAGAATTGGACGCTTAACTAACTGAGCACGCAGGTATCCCACTAAAATGTTTATTCTTGGATAGATTTATTTCTGAACTACAATCCTGTTTTTGCTCTTTTGCTTTATTCTGTATTTTTTATAATATAAGTGTATTATTCTTGTAGTCAGAAAATAAAATCCAGTAGTGTATTACCAATAAAACACACCACTGGAGAAATAATCAGAGTTAGCTTAGCTTAGATTAAAGGCAATAGCAGTATGAATGAATGAATTATATTTATATATTTTATATATATATAAAATATATATTTATATATTACATATATATATATTTTATATTAAATGCTGTTTATATTTGGTTTAATGTTTATGGACCCTTTGTTAAGAACATCATCTCATTATTTTAGTAGGTCACTCTTCTTAGAAGGCCTTCAATAACTGAATTTGATTGACATGCAATCAGGACAGTCCAGTAAAAATATTTAGTAATTGTTAGGAATAGAGACTGGGTCATTTTAATTTATTAGGGCATATTCTGAAAAACCCTTATTTTTGGAATTTCTTAGCTCATTTTAACTTAATATATTCATTTAAAGAATAAAGTTTTTGTGGTAAATCAGATTCTTCACATTTGTTGTTAAGACCATTTAAGATCAGACCTAATCTTAGCTGTACTACTTAACTAGTTATTGACACTATGCAAATTATTTAACTTTCATTAAACTTTAATGTTTTCCTCTATAACATGAGGATGGTATACTACAGAAATTACCTTACTGGGTTGGTGTGAGATCTATGAGATACTACACGTAAGGCATTTAGAACATTATCTGTGCTCAGATGTTACCGTCATTATTGTCATCAATTCAAATGTGGCTCCTTTGATTCAAATAAGTAGAGACTTATTCATTTTCTAGTGTGTATATGTACTTCAGAATATGTAATAAACTACTTAGAGTAAAAATAATTAGGAAAGTATTAGCATTGCTATTATGATTGATGTTATTTTAAAATCACAAGTTGGCATTCATTTGCTGGATTATTTAATTGTGCTTTATTTTGTTAAGGTAAAAACTTGATTTTCCTTTTGAAATTTTAGGTATCCGTGGGGAAATCAATGTAATTGTCAAAGTAGACCTCTTCAATGATTTAAATCGATTTAGGCAATCGTCGTGTGGAGTCAAATTCTTTTGCAGTAAGTAAATGCATTTTATTTCACATTTAACAGGGAATTTAATCGTCAAATATAGTTAATCAAATTAATACTTCAGAAAGCTAATGGAAAACCTATTATACTTTGGTTTTAATACCCAAGAGAGAATTGTCCATTTTTCAGAAACAATTACTGTAGCTCTGGGGACTATTTATTTGATTTTAAAGTTGAAATCTTTCTTACAAGTTCTTAGAAATTTTTGTTAGAATAGTCCATTGGGGCATGAGGTATACATGGTTATCATGACTACGAGGTTGGAGGAGTTTGTGGAGCAGCAGGAAGGAGACCACCCTTCCTGACCCTACTCTGGCTTATACTCTAGCCCCTACTCCAGACTCTGGAAGAAATCACAGTAAACATTGCTGGTAACAGTTGCTTACTGCTGGTAGAATGACTGGTGAAGATTTTGGGTTTTTTCCAGAATTTCAACAAAGAATCCATGTATTAATGAAACAACTTAATCTTTTTTACTTAAATCTTATGTTAGTAATATTGGGCCTGAAGGTGAGAATTGATTGCAAAAGAACTGCGTAATAATACAACTCTGAAATATCTAAGAATGACTGGAAACAAGTTTGAAAATGAGGGTGGGATCTGTTTTACAGGAATGCTAAAAATTAATTCATTCTTACAGAAATGAGATCGGAGTGACTGTGGTCTGGAAATGCAAAATGTGATAGCATTTGCTACAGTCCTAACTGAAAACCAAAAAACTAAGGGAATATACCCAAACTTACCTATACCATATGGTGAATAGGAGGAGTCTGCAGTTCATCTAGGCCCCATGCTGAAGGAAAATCACTGCCTTGTTGCATTGTGTATATGTAAGCACGATATTATAAAGAGTTAAGTGATGCACTATATCTGAACAGTAGCCTGTGCTACCTTGATGTCAGCTGGTTATCAGTAGTCAGCAACAACGTAGGGGGAGATGGACTTGTACTTTCACAATCAATGAAAACAAATCCCATGCTCTCTAATATCTACAGTTGGGAAAACAAACTTGATGAGGCTACATGTGTTAAGTTATATAATCAGACTTAATTCAGATAGACCATGTAATACCATCTGTACTAGGTAATACAGATATGGAGCCATTTGTGGTGGGTGGACAGGTATATTTTGTAGAAGTCTGCAGTAGTCTTAAAATGCATTATTATCAGACATCAACTTATGGAGAAGCTTACAGCTTTTTTTTTTTTTTTTTTTAAAGATTTATTTTTTTGAGAGAGAGGGGAACATGCAGTTGGGGGTAAGGGCAGAGGGAGAAAATCTTCAAGCAGAGTCCACACTAAGCAAGGAGCCTGATTTGGGGCTTGATCCTAGGACCCATGAGGTCATGATCTGAGCAGAAACCAAGAGTTGGACCCTTAACTGAAGCGAACACCCAGGTACCCCATAGGTTTTCCTCTTCTACCAGTAGGTCAATCTCTGTGAAAAACAAGCTCTAAAGTAATTTCCCATATTTATCTTATTAATTTCACAGTGATGAATATTGCCAATTAAAGTTTTCTTTTACAAATTAGAACAAGTTGCTTTGTTAATATGTAGAAGATATGACTATATATATATATTTTTAAAGATTTTATTTATTTATTTGACAGACAGAGATCACAAGTAGACAGAGAGGCAGGCAGAGAGAGAGGAGGAAGCAGGCTCCCCGCTGAGCAGAGAGCCTGATGCGGGGCTTGATCCCAGGATCCTGGGATCATGACCTGAGCCGAAGGCAGAGGCATTAACCCACTGAATCACCCAGGCGCCCCTAGGAGATATGACTATATTAAACTTTGTGTAACTGTCAAAAAAGAAAAATCCAGTGGTATTTTATTTTTTTACCTTTATTTTTATTTATTTTTTTTTAAGATTTTGTTTTTAAGTAATCTCTACATCCAATGTGGGGCTCAAACCCACAGTCCTGAGATCCAAGTGTCGTACGCTCTACTGACTGAGCCAGTCATGCTCTCCTCCAGTGGTATTATAGTATAAGACATTGTTAAGGTAAGAGCTGAGCACTATAACCAAACATTGTGATGCTATCCAAAATTAAATAGGTATCATCTACAGATATAGTCCCTCAAGTGCCATGAAATATGGGCTGGCATTGGGCAGATGTAGGCAGTCACAGCCAGCCTGGATTAATTGGGTTGAAAACTCCTAAGTAGTTGAGTTAGCTTTAAGGCATGGATATCTATTTTAGGAGACTAATTTGGGATAGGTGTTCTTAGGTTCTCCCTTTTTTTAAAAAAATTGTTTTGCTTGTTTTTCTTTAGGTTATCCCTTTTTTGGATCTAATTAGATCTTATTTTAAATCTAACGACATTTGGTATTATTTATATTAAATGAGTTTGTTAAATAGTCTAGTGACTACTGAACCAGTTGGCCATATGGCCATAGATTATTGGAGGGGCTTGAGTCGCTGTCCCGGGGTCCTGGGATCGAGGCCTGTGTCAGGCTTCCTGTTTGGTGGGAAACCTGCTTCTCCCTCTCCCACTCCCTCTACTTGTATTCCCCCTTTTGCTGTGTCTCTTTCTGTCAAATAAATAAATAAAATCTTTAAAAAAAAAAGATTATTGGCAATTGCAGGGCTGTATGACTCCTCAGATTGTCAGAAAGGTGATGGTTTTGACTTTTGAGGCTGCACTGTATGTTGTAAGGAAGAACTTTTTCAGAGGGCTTTGAATAAAGTTTTTTGTATTTATTACCCACTCTGTACCTATTTATACAATGATTACCTAGCTGACATTCATTTTGGTTTTTTAAACTTTGTATTGAATGCTATCTAAGGTTGTCTCTGGCTGTTTTCCAAATTATAAAAATATAACTTGTATCTACTGTTTTTACTATGTGAAAAACAAGAGGTCTTAATTAAAGAAAATGATTATTTCTAAGAACAATATGGAATTTAGAAGACTGGAAGTATGACTATTATAATTACATTGAAATTAACACAGTAAATGTGTTCTTGTATTATGTATCCAAAAGGTAAGAATTTAATTGTACATTTTTTAAAAAATTGAATTTATCGTTGTTATAAATAGAAGCATAATAGACAATTTCTTTCAACAGCAACATCTATTCCAAAGTGCTATAGAGCTATAATAATTCATGGTTTTGTAGAAGAGCTTGTGGTCAATGAAGACCCAGAATATCAATGGATTGATCGAATTCGTACACCAAGGGCATCAAATGAGGCCAGACAGAGACTCATTTCTTTAATGTCAGGTATTTAAAAGAAATAACTTCATTACTGATATACTTAATACTGTTAAATTTTCATTTCCTTTTGACATGCTATGTGGAATTTTACAGTGAAGGCTATGAATTGCATATGACTGATTCTGTACCCTTGCCCAATCTTTCTGAATGTACCACGTTGACATCTTATAAGAGGAAATCTGAACCAGAAGCTTATATTTCCTTCTTAACTAGGCAGTAAAAGGAATTTGTGCTCACGAAGTGGCATAGTGGAAAGAACCCTGAGCAAGGAAGTAGGAAACTGGGTTCTGGTTTTCCTTTCTCTAGCATTTATTTATAGTCAGAGTTTAGGTAATCTCTCTAATGTTTTTTGTTTCCTTTTCATAGTTTTTCTCTGACAACATGTTTTAGCTCCGTGTACTTCTTCCTGCTATTCTTACCCCATTACTTTTCTTTTTTTCTTTGAAGAACTTGTTTTTCATTTAAAATGTATATGTACATATGTGTGTATATATATGTATGTATGTATATTCACATATGTATATCAGACAATAAATGAGTATAAATGTTATATTTAATAAATATAAATGTTATATTTATATATAATAAATTTATGTTTTAAAATATAAAATATATAAACATTTATATCATATTAAAAATATATCAATTATACTTTAATATTTATAAATCACTATAAATATATTTATACTTACTATAATACATAATGTCGTTTAATCTATTAAATAATATATCTTTTTTGTTTACCTCTGTATTTCTAGCACTTAGAAGAAAGAAAGAATGCCAGGCACATAGTACACAACCAGAAATTATTTGGTAAATGAATGCATGAATGAGTGAATCTTAATTTTGCTGCATCTGTAAAATGCAACTAGTTAATGTCTTACCTCCCTGAAATTAGGAGGCTAGAGCAGATAATCTTTTAGGTTCTTTTCAAGTTCTAAAAATCTATGATTTTTTGACTTTTTTTATTGCTGTCATATCCAGCTTTATATTATGTAATGTGAAGATCTAAAGCAGAATGCATTTTCTTCCCTTTTTTTGCAGGTGAACTGCAGAGGAAGATCGGCTTGAAAGTGCTTGAAATGAGAGGAAATGCAGTCGTTGGGTACTTACAGTGTTTTGATCTGGAAGGTGAATCTGGGTTAGTGGTACGAGCCATAGGAACAGCATGTACACTGGATAAACTAAGTAGCCCAGCAGCATTCCTTCCTGCATGTAATTCCCCGTCCAAAGAAATGAAGGAGTAAGTATGAATCAATGAGTCGTTCTTATGGAACTTTTTCTCTTTTACTCTTATGTTTTCATTTGATTTGAAATATTCTAGTAGGGTTGTTTAACATACATTTTTTAATATGGTGATTTTTTTCCTATGGTAATTTTTATTATCAGAGATGACTATGAAAATCTGAAGCTTTAATCTATTTAGCTATTTCTAATAATTTATTTATACTTTCTTAATATGAAATTCAAGTTAAATAATATAAAGCTAAACTTATTTCAGATCTTTAGGTACTATATATTCAGAACATTTTTACTTATTCTTTGGGGAATGCTTAAAACCCAGTATTATACCTTATAATCCAATTTTGCTTATTATTAGCAACATAGTATAGAAAAGAGAAGTATAGCAGGAAAGATTGACTAATGCAGGGGTCTCATGCAAATGTCTACAGAGGATCGTTTATGTAAATAAAATAATTGAGTATAATTAAATAGGGAGTACTGAGGATTGTGTAAAGCAGATGTTGGCAAACTTTTTCTGTAAAAGGCCGGATAGTAAATATTTCACGCACTAGCCATATAGTTCCTGTCTTTGTTTACCAAAAAAAGGAGTTTGCTGTTCCTGAGCTAAAGGACTTTAGGCTCATACATTTTATAAAAACTGAGTGTGATTCAACAAAACATTTTGGTTGGCTGGATTTGGCTTATGTGATACCATTTTTGTCTAAGTCAGAAGATACTCAATGGGGTGGGATGGTGCTGTCTACAAGGAATGTTTAAAATGAAAATTTTCTGTCATGTTGATTGGGGTGTGGGGGCAGATCCTGGTTGGGAACTAGAAATGCTCACTGTTGTACACAGCAAAGGACGACTCTGTACAATGAAGACTTGTTCCATCCTAGTAGTACTTCCATTGAGACCCACTGATTTAGAGATTCTTCTAGATCAAGGGTCAATAATTTTTTTTTGTAAATCACCAGAAGATACAGGTAAATAATAATTTAGTCTTTGCTCATAACTGTTCAGCTTTGCCATTCTAACATGAAAACAGCCATTGACTATGCAAATAAGTGAGTGTGGCTGTGTTCCAATAAAACCTGATGATTCACAAAACAGGTGCAGGATGGATTTGACCTGTGTAGTTTGCTGACCCCTGCCCTGTATCATCAAGGAGTCAGGATTCTGTAATCAGAAAACCTGAAATGCTTCCCGGATTAATAATAGTCAAGAAAGGTTGACTAGAAAACAATCACAGTCTTTTTAAAAAAAATTTAATTCCAGTGTAATATATAGTGTTCTGTTAGTTTCACATGTACAATATGGTGATTCAACTTTTTTTAAAACAGTATTTTTAAAAATGAGATTTTCCTCTTAAGCTTATTCTGTTTAACTGTTTCCTTTCTGTTGGCCTTTAGTCATGCAGATTAAATTCTAGTCATGAGAGAGCACAGTATTATATATATGTTGCCTGATTTTATTGGAAAGTACCTTGGCAAGTGAAATGACTTGTTTTAAGTAAATCGAAGAGTGAATTTGCTCTATATTCCATTTAAGATATGTTTTAAAACAATATGAACTGCCTTCTGCCACAGGTAGAGTCAGATTGCAGGTATAACTTCTTGAGGGATTCACTTTTTATTTTCATTTTCCACACCAAATTTAAGTAAAGACTTGAGTACCTCCTTCTCATGCCGTCCTCCAGCTTTATCTAAGTTGCCTGAAGGGGCCTTGCTTTTGCAGCTGTGATGTCTGAGGGTTTCCTCTTTTCACTAAATTATTTAGTAGAAAGAGAATATTATATTGTCTGTTGATGTCTTAAAATGATATAGTGATAGTAATGGATATGTTTTGGCTACATTTAAGAATAATTCTGTTAATGTAAATCTTTTGGGATTGTGTAAATATTCTGCTTTTCAAATTTTGCTGTAGCCTGTTTGCCCCAAGTTGTCAAATAGTCACATCATGAAGAATTTAAGTTGCTTCATTAAGATTTTCTGAAAGACATCTTACTACCTCAGTCATGCTATTAAAAAACAACAACAACAACTCAGTACTTGGGCTGTTTTATCTCAGCCAGTTTCTTTGTATTTTTGATAATGAATCAATTTTGGTTGCTAGTTTAAATTGTTTTATAATTCACTGATTATGATTATTTTGACATTTAGTTACAATATTGATTCTGGACAGGAATTTGATAAAAGGTAGTTTGGATTATGTTCCTGTCTGAATGAATTTAATATTAGAAATGCCACTGGTGTATTACTGCAAGGTAATCTTTCATGCAAGAAGACTGATAAGAATTAGAACTCCAAGAATACATATGATGATGGTCCATTATATTTGGATTTTAACTAGATGTCATAATTTGAGGCTTTTACAATGTTCATTTTATTTTATTCATTTTATTTTACCTTTATTAATACTGTGTTCTACTTCATTTTTTTTCCCCCTTTCAGATATTTAGTATAATGAATGATTTAAATCTCTTTGGTATTTCCTTGCTGAACTATCTCGATGGTAGAAAGTGCATTTAAATAAGACGTACTGCTTCTCTACTTTGAAAAAAAAGTACTGCTTAAGAGACGTTAGCTGTAATTTCTCCTCTGTACAGTACTGATTCTTAGAATTTTTAACATTAGTCACTTCAACAGAGAAAGAGAAAACAAAAACGAAACCTCACTCTGTTGTTTGTATGCAAATAGGTCACCAATAAGGTGTTTAATTTTTAATCAGTTGTATTAAACACATTTTTATTTTAAACTAGCAACAAAAACAGAAACATTGCCCTATCATAAAACCAGTGATATTTTCAGAAAATAGTCTGTAGATTCTGTGAAGGACCGTTATTGCCCGTCAATGATAGCTCATGTTTGAACTTTGACAAATTGTGATTGCTGGGAATGTTCACTGGCCAGTAAAAAAGAAGAGGCCAGGAAAAGTTGAACTCTTGATCTGCTTTAAAAAAAATGGAGATACGATAGTTTCTCAGTGTTTTCACATATGATTCTTTCTCCCTCATTATGCATAAGCAAAGGCACTGCTTAGTGAGATAATTGCTAATATGAAGTACAGGATTCTTAGTTGTCTAATATGCTGTTTTTCCCTACCCAGTGTAACTGTGCCCTTTTAGCAGAATTTCTTCATGAAAATTTAAATATTATATGTGAATATATATCTATGTGTATGTGATGAAAATATGTCTATACATCCACATAGATATAATCTATTGCACGGTGTCAGTTGATAAAAAAATTTCAATTCAGAATGTAGTTTAATAGACTCTTTAAATTTAAATAATATATTCTATTTGAGAGCCACACAAAAATTATCTACATTGTTTTTTATTAATGTGTTTTGAAAAGCAGTGTCCCCTTGTTTTTTTTGTGTGTGTGTGTTTTTTTTTTCCCAGTATAATCTGGAAAGCAATATACTTGGAGTGCTGAAATACTGGAATGTTTATATTTGCTTGGATCCATTTAGTTTATTTTTCTTTATGCTGTCATTTTCGTATTCTTTAGTACCACTATCTTGCTATTATAGACAGAAACAGCTCTGTTAAACTTTCTTTATAGAAAAATAAAATTACATGTAATCAGTTTCAGAAGCAGCATAAGAGCTTTATATTTGACTATTCATTTTTATGAGTGTTTTGTCCCTGTGTAGTAAACTTTATGGTGATCAAAAATATTTTAAAGCAACTCAGAATCCAAATCTTAGTCTTTCTTATTTAATGCCACTATTCCTGTTTTTCTTATTCACAGTCCTAATTATTAATCTGATCCCTTAAAACTATACCTGTATCCTAACAAGTTAGTATTTAGCTATTCTTTTTAAATTTCAGTCTGTTTTTTTGCATGTTGGGGGTTAAAAATTCCTTTCCCCTAACTAAAGCTCCTTTGAAATTATTTTAACATAACTTTGCTATCTGTTGTATGTATTGTTTTCTTTTCTTCCACTTTGACTACAAATTCCCTCAGGTCTCCGCTGGTTCATCCTCCAAGCCATGGATGCCGCTCGACTCACAACAGCCCAATTCACACTGCTACTGGCTCACGACTTACTCAGAACTTCTCTGTGTCTGTTCCCACTCTCATCTATACTGGTACGAGACTGCTCAGACTCCAGAGCTGGGGAAGGCAGGCCACAGGCAGAGTGGCTGTAAAGGGCAGGCAGGTAGCATAGTGTAGGCAGGTGCCACAAGTCTTTGCTTCCTCCTTTTCTTACTTGAAGTCCAGCTGCAGTGAAGAAATCCAGTATGTAGCCACCACAGAGGCTCTCACTACTCTGAAGTGAAAGTGTTCTAGCTTCCAAAGTCTCTTCCATAGATCCTGTAAGAACCCTATCTTATGTATGCATCCTGTAAGATTTAGGAGTATCCTCCAGTATGTGTTTTGCCATTATTTCTACATTTGGTTAGAAATAAAATTGATGATTGGATTCTAAATGAAATAGCTGTCAAAGCTTCTGATTTTCTTATTTTATTTATGTACAAAACCTGTTACATAGTAGGGTCTGTTTTATTCTGTGGAAGAGAGCTGTTGGAAAACAGGTAAGCAACTCTTCTGCATAAAATGCAATGGTTCTGTGTAGCTATATTCATTTTTCTCTTTGCTGTGTTTTTAGCTGTGGCACTCTTGATGCTATAGGATAAGGAAACATTTTTCTTTTGAAGATATCTGTGTGTGCAAATATAAAAACTATTCTGAATATTTGCACATACCATTTGCAGCATCATTTTTTCTTTGTAACTTAAAAAAGCATTGTTTATTTGAAAGTATTTTCAGTCATGTATTTATTTTTTTTGTTTACTTTTCCTTTTAATATTTTTTACTCCCTTAGTCTGTCATTTCATGCTTCTTTGCTTATTTACTTGGCTTATTAACTGTTTCAGTGCAGATAATTATTTATCTGGAGAATGATGAATGGTTAAACAGCAATTGGTTGTCTTTGGCCTCATACCCAGCTCCACACTTAAGAAATGACTGCTGGCCCTGCCCAATACTTTCCTGGTGTTTGGATCATGCTGCCTTCCGTCAGGTCCTTTGGCACATGATTGCTTAATATTTCTCCACCTTCTTCTGGCAGGATTCCCTTCAATGAAGATCCCAATCCCAATACTCACTCATCAGGACCCTCAACCCCTCTGAAAAACCAAACTTATTCCTTTTCACCTTCCAAGTCCTACAGTCGACAGTCCTCTTCTTCTGACACAGATTTGAGTTTGACACCCAAAACTGGTAAGGCGCTTCCACCCACCTTTTTCTTTCTTTCTTTCTTTTTTTTTTTTTTTTTTCCAGATTTATTTCTGTTCTTTATTAGCTTTCCATCCAAGGCTTTCCTCCTATTTTTGGCATTTAAGTTAAAAGATAATATGAATACTGATCATTTTCAGTTACTACCATTAAAATATGAAAATTTCATATAGCTCAGAAATTATCTTGTTCAAAGATCTGTATTTATTGATTTAATCATAGTGTAGATATGAAGTCCAGAATTTATTTTTGCATGTAGACATTTTTTCATTTCATGCTCATATTATGAGGAATAATATCTTAAAGCTTTTGAATAGAAGATAACATTAGTAGCTTGCAATCCAATTCCTCATGTAGTAGAAACATTTTCAAATTCATTTTTCTTTCTATTTCTGAATTTAATTCTAAGATTTTATTATGAAAAAGTTTTTAGAATTGAAATGGTTATATTGGAGTACATATATCTATTAACTTCTTGCTATTTCAAATGTTTGGTTTTGCTAGTCTTGCTCTCTAGGTTAGAAAGTAGCATTTTTGCTTTACTTATTCTTACATATTTCTCAATGTATGCAACTTATAGTTTTTCCCTTTCCTATTTGTATTTTTCATGAATAATTTCTGTGAGTTTTTATGAATGTTTTATGATAAAAATTGTTTAAAAAATCAAATTATTTCATTACTTCTTAAAGTAGAATTAAGTTATTCAGATCATTAAGAAAAGTAAAATGTAAAAGGTTAAAAAGTTAGTAGTTAACAATTTTTATATTGTTTTTGTTTATCAGTTTTCTCTCCAGATTGATGAAAACATTTTGCATACCTCCTGTGTCATTTTATCATCTTTAATATCTTTTGTGTGTTACACAAGAAATTTATAAAATGATCCCAGATTTTATGAAAACAATGAAAAGAAATCAACTCTGAAAAACCAGTGCTAATTCTAAAGAAAGGGAATTAAAAAGAAAGCCTGTAGATTTAGTATCTATTTTTATAAATGTAGTCGCAGAGTGAGAGGAAGATAATTATGGATACCTAATTTTTTGAAGACAGTAGCTTTATTCTTTATTTACGTATACATAATATGCGTAACGTTTAAAAATCATGAGATTTTTTTTTAAAAGATATATTTATTTTAGAGAGAGAGCATGCGCAAGCCCACAAGCGAGTGTGCGCACATGCTCATGGGATGTGACTGTAGGGAGATCAGGGAGAGAATTCCAAGCGACTCCCCACTGACCACAGAGCCCCACTTGGGGCCAGTCTCCTGACCCGAGATCATGTCCTGAGCTAAAATCAAGAGTCGGACACTCACCGACTGAGCCACCCAGGTGCCCCAAATCACGAGATACTTGATAGTAATCGATGCTATTTAATGTGGCATCTTAACCATATTTATACCATAAAAACTGAACCATTCCAACCATAGTGAAGTGTGTGTTTGTTTGTTTGTTTATTTATTTATTTAAATAAAGTTTGAGATTCTGGCCTCCAAATTCATGCCTATCAAAACAAGAAAGACTTAGAATAGTATTAAAGAACAAGTTTTCTTTCTTTCTTTCTTTTTTTTGTTTTAAGATTTTATTTATTTGACAGAGAAATCACAAGCAGGCAGAGGCAGACTGAGAGAGAAGGGGAAGCAGGCTCGCCACTGAGCCACGAGCCCGATGTGGGGCTCGATTCCAGGACCCTGGGATCATGACATGAGCCGAAGGCAGAGGCTTTAACCCACTGAGCCACCCAGGCGCCCCATAAAGAACAAGTTATCTTAAAATATTTTTTTCAGGCTTTGAGCATTGGAAAGCATCTGCTTTTCAATATTTTTATCTATATTTTATTCTTTGTCACATCACAGACAAATTTTTGGAAGTATTTTCTTGGTCTTTCTGTTTCCTTTTCTTTAATTCACCAAATGGCCAAGTCTGAAAAAGTTGTCAAGTAATAAGTTAACTGAATCAGATTTGTGTTCCCTTATCTTTCTCGTAGGCAATCAATTGTATTTTCAATGAAAGCTTTTTTACATTTTATTTTCTAGTTCCAATTTTAGTTTTTAAAGATTTATTTATGATAGTTACTGATTCTCATGTATTTCTGTATTTATCAGATGCTTCTAAATAATTTTGTATTTCTACTATCATATGCTATTCATTATCTTTAATAGCATACTTATAGAACATTAATAGTTTTTTAATATTTTCACTTATCGTGAATCCCTAAATATCTTTGAATATTCCAGAAGAGATTTGAAATGGCAAAATTAAAATTTTAATTTTAAAATTTCTAAAACTATAATTGAGTATGTGTTTCATAATTCTTTGCCTTCAAATTTACCTATATACAAAATCAGTCTTTTGAGGAATAGTGGGGGTAAGCTGATTATGATTGATTGATTATATGCAACTGGGGAACCAAAAATAAAGTTAACAAAGCTTTAGACTAAGAAAGTTGGTTTTCTGTTTGTAGTTAAAGCTATTGTCTGTTTTTAAAGATAGGTCTCATTAAAAAATAAATTCATATTGATTTATTTCTATAAATTCTAATTTTTGACATTTTACAAGGCTTTATTTTCATATTTTTTTCAAGTACTCAACTAGTAGGAGTGGAATTTTAGAATGCTAGTGTTAGGATATTGATTTGACATGTGACTTAAGCTTAAAAAAAAAAGTCAAGCTTTTAACCATGTATAGTTTTGGTGATTTGAGAGCATTTGCCCCTTACATACTCAAATCCTTGTAGATACAAACAGTGTTACGATCAAACTCGAATATTAAAATTTTAGAGGAAAAAGAATAGGAGTAATATATATCTCAAAGATGCACAGAAAGAAGTTAATATTTCAAATTAGTGATGGCAACCATTTAATGTGGTGCTGTTTATTTTTTATGGGTATTAAATTAAAATACTCATAAGTGATATGTTTTAGTAACATTTGAAGAACTGTACTTTGCCACTTTAGATAATGTTTATATTTGAGGCAGTAAGTTTCTGGCTTTAAAAATTTACAAAATATACCTTTTAACTTTAACATTAACTTTAACATTCTTAACCCAAAAAAGGCAGGTTATTTAAGTGTTTTTGAGAAATCCGCTCCAAGTTATTAGAATG
The DNA here is from genome assembly GCF_030435805.1 of Mustela lutreola. Taxonomy (NCBI): domain Eukaryota; kingdom Metazoa; phylum Chordata; class Mammalia; order Carnivora; family Mustelidae; genus Mustela; species Mustela lutreola. The sequence goes on along the minus strand of NC_081297.1, from coordinate 78,899,351 downwards.
GCACAAAATCCCATGTTAGTGATTTAAAAAATTTTAACAAATGCAAAGTTCTATGAAGGTTTTACTACGTTTTAGACTATGCCATTAATTTATATTGTGTTGGGTAGATGGTCTTGCTAATGACTTCATATGCTTAGTGTAATTTATGTAGCATTTTAAAATCCATTTTTACTGTTACGTTTTGTTTCATCATTGCTTTCCTTATTCTGCATTTTCTGGTCATCTTCTGAATCTGCATCTTTTCTCTGCTACTTTCCTCCACAGCACCTTACTCACAGGGGCCTAGGATTTACCTGTGTCCCAGCTCCCCCTCTCTCTCTTGTGGTTCCCTTCATCTTAAAAAGTCCTGTCTCCTACTCTCGGAATCTAGCCTTCCCCCTCATCATTCTAGCCCTGTCAGCCCAGTTCTGAGGAAAAGTGTTTCTTTCAGTGAAGAGCTGTTCCTGGCTGCTTCTGGTAGGATCACATTATGTCAGCTTTTTAATCCCTTTATTTTAACTCACCTTTGAAAACAAGTAATTATTTCATACTATTAAAGAAGTATTGGGTGTCTTGCACAGGGCATACTTCTAATTTTTCTTATTGGTGGACAGAATTAAATGATTACAATGATGGTTGAGGATTATTGGTTGGATAATTATGAATATTCTGCTGAAGTCATTTTGTTTACTAAAAAAATTATATGTCTGAGGACATAGATCTGCATATTTCCAAGGATTATTGGGTTTTTATTTCTAGAGTTTCTGTTTTAGATGCTTTACTTTCTTTCCCTTCACACCAACTCCATTCACTTCCGGACCTGCACCATCATGTTGCTAAGCCATATGGTTACATTAGTAAATTATTCTGTTCGAATTGGTTTAAGTCTCATTTTGGTGGTATTCTTTCTTTATCCATTTTTTTTTTCTGTCCATTGCATTGATTTTCAAATTATTCTGCTGTATTTTCTGATGTTTTATTTACTTCTACAAAATTACATTTTATTTTATGGCTTTCAATATGCTTCATACAAAGATATTAGTTTCATTTCTATGTTTAGTATTGTATAGTCTCTAAAACCCATATTTAGATTCCTACAAGAAAAATATATTCCTTTTTTATTTTTAAAGAAGAGAATGGGACTATACACATGCTAACCTTTGTTTCCTTATCCAAGAACAGCTAAAAATGTGAAAGTGAATTAGTTCCTTTTTTAAGTCATTGCAGTAAATTTGTATGTATCTTCAGTTTCAAAAGGGTGGGATTGAACTGTTAACTCTAGCCTCTAGAGCACTGGCTTCTCACCTGTCCCCTACTTTCTATAATTCTTTGATCATAATTGGTCTATTGGTACTATCAAAAGAATAAAATAAAGTAGGGAAAGAAATTAAAACTTAAGCCTTTAAAAAATACATCTTAGAGCTTGGGAATATAATTCTTCTCATCCATAACTATGTACATTTGTGATGTGTCTATTACATGTCTGTGATTTTTAGTTTTTAAAAATATTTTATGTTGATTTTTGCAAATGAGTATTGAAAACTATGAATGTTAATAGTGTTTTGTCACGAATGTTATATTTAGGAATGGAAAGTTACCAGAAAATAGATTGGACTATATTTCAAAATTGCCTAAAATTCACACTCTTTAGAGAATTTTGGAATATTTTAAATAAGCACAATTAAACGTGCTTCTCTCTATAGTTACTTTTAAACAAACATTTGATGTTTCTAGATTTCTTTTAGTAAGTATTCTTAAATTGTGAGCATAGTAAGTATAGTTGACCCTTGAGCAACACACCCCTGCGCAAATTGAAAATGGTCATATAACTTCTGATTCCCCAAAAGCTTGAATATTAATAGTCTACTCTTGACCACAAGCCTTACTGATAACATAGTCAATTAAAACAGTTATATTACATGTATTCTATACTGTATTCTTGCAATGGAGTAAAGCTGAGGGAAGAAAATGTTACTAAGAAAATCATAAGGAAGAGAAAGTGCATTTATAGTACTGTCCTGTACTTATTGAAAAAAATTAATGTATAAGTGGACTGTGCAGTTGAAACCCATGTTGTTCCAGGGTCAATTGTAATTGGTAGTATCTTGATTATTTTGTATTAGAAGACTCACTCAACACTTAAAAAATTGAATATTATACAAAAATTCATACATTAACAAAATTTTAAAAATAAGTTTTAGAACAGATTGAATCTGAAACTCACTGTGATCACAGTTTTAACATCTAAAATCTTTGTGAATAAAATAGTAAAATATGTGCCTAATTGCATGTCAAGTACTTTAAATGTTTATATCATTTTAAGAAATTTGACTCATGATATTTATAAAGATGAATGCAGTTAACTTTCTGTTTCTATAGTTGTTTTTTGGTTGTTATTTATGTACTGATGTTCTGTAGGAATGGGAAGTGGTAGTGCTGGAAAAGAAGGGGGGCCGTTTAAAGCTCTTTTAAGACAACAGACTCAGTCAGCACTGGAACAAAGGGTAAGAGACACTCAATATTCTCTATTCTTACACTGTTAATATGATTTTATTATTATGCTTCTACATATTTATAATTTATTTCCATAAACTGGTTTGATCATGTATATGTAATATAATTTCAGAGTCCCAAAATTTATTTAAGGTATTAAAGAAATTTGTTTATGAATAATTAATTTTAATTTGGAATTCTGTAACTTTTTTTTTTTTGTCTTCTAATCTTTCATTAGAAGTAATCTATTTGGAAATATCCATTGGGTGATGAAATCATTTGTCATTTTACCTTAAAATTATAATATACAAAAGGAAATAGTGGACATTTTTCAGAAAAATATATTTCAGTTGTACTATATTAAATATCTTTCTTGGGGTGCATGGGTGGCACAGTTGGTTAAGCATCAGACTCTGGATTTCAGCTGAGGTTTTAATCTTAGGGTTGTGAGATTGAGCCCGTGTTGGGCTCCAATTTCTAAAAAAAGGTAATTCTTCAATATATTAATATATTTATATGCTGAGATTATTTTTATGGTTGGCCAATCTCAGGGGTAAGAAATGCACAGATTCATTATTTCTACAGATTAACATAAACAGTGTGGTTATTTGGTATGTGAATATTTCTCTTTTAATTATTATAAGTTTAATGTTTAGTTAACTTTGTTAATTGGGAAAATAAAGAGTCACAATTTTTGGATGATTTTTCTCTTTTTTTTTTTTGTATAAACTTCATTGCTAAGGGAGGATCGCCTCATAGGTTCTGTAGAAGGCGGGTATGTTTCTGAACATGTGTGAGAGCCTTTTTCTTGTATTGGTAGCTGTTCTAGTTTTAATCTTGATCATTTAAGTTTTATTTAAGCTTTAACAAATGTTGCCAGCTTTATTTCTTTTCGTAATGCATTTTTAAAAAATTTATTAGCACTATGAGGCTCATTTTTTTTCTACTCAACTAACACAGTGCATGATTATTTATATGTTATGTCAGTTATTTTAAGGCACAGTCCCATAGCTTTCATTGTGTCTGATTTGGAAGTTTATAAGCATTTACAGAATTTTCTTTTACATGTTCCCATTTTACACGAGCATTAAAAAAAAGATCAAACAATAAATACCTTTAGAAGAATGCATTTTTTAAAAAAGGTATATCATCTCTAGAGGTTAGCTTTTTGAGAATAGGGTTTTCAGGGTCCGTTACTACAAACAATATACACAGTTTACTTTTTTAGACTTTCTTTACTGTGCAGAAGTATCTGTATGTACCCTTTGCCTTGCAGACAAGGTTGGGGGGAGCAGAGCAGAGCTGAGCTAATCAATCAGCGTGATGAGCCATTAGAGGTACAAAGTGGTTTGCTTTACCCCTCAGCAGGCAGCATTTGCACTTGAGCTGCTTTCACAACTTGCAGGCATACCGGCTACTATTGTGCAAAAAAGCCCACTTAAACATTGGGACCATTTATTGAAACCAAATATAGAAAGAGACTGGAAACACAGAGAAGAGGGTCAGGGGGAAGGTATGTGTGACTGTTTCTTAGGCCAGAATGCTCTTACCTCCTCCCCACTCCCACTTTTACATTCTCTACAGAGTTCCTTACACTAGGAATATTCCTTGTAATTGTACTAGAATTCATAGGAACAGAAAAACTCATATGAGATACGAGATTTTGCCTCTATTTTGTGCCTGTGACTTTATTATTGATATTAAGAGCTTTTGTAAACATCTAGCTTTAAGAGAAGAAAAATACTAATCAATAAAAATTGTTTTAAATTTAGTTTGGATAAAATTTATGTTTTCAAATATGATTTTAAACATTCTTCAAGTTTTGGACACATTATTACATTGGGTATACATTTCTAGATAATCTTTATGAACTTAACAGTAAAGATGTGGGAGAACTATAGTTTTCATTTACAACCTTATAAAATCCGAGTTGGCAATATGTTTATGTTACCTAACTCTGCAGTAGTTACTTGAGTTTATGAGACTACCTCACTATCCTGGGTACACAGTAAATAGAACAAGCTTCGTTTTTAGCTTTCCCATTCACCTGTGGTGGCTGTTAGTATATCTTTGTTTTGGGAAAAAATTTGTACAGAAGTATGAAGAGTTTTTCCCATATGTGTTCAGATATGCCTTAACTCTGTCAAGTTGAATATTAGATCGAGGTGAACATATGATATACTTAATACCATTTTTATATTCATTTTTAAAATATTAATTTCTATTCCTTGCCATCCTTTATAAAGTGTATGGCTTCCCCCCACCTTAGGAGAAGAGAACCTTTGTCCAGCATGCTTTATTTAAAGGGTTCAAGTAACAGTTCTCAAAAATAAAAGTGTTACAAAATCAGTGAAAAATAAGTTGACAGGATCTTGGTAATAGGTGTCAAGTGATTAGGAGATAAGATGTAGAGATATAAATTTGATTAGATTTAGGGTCTACCTATGAATGATTTGATGTAAAGCAAATAGGTTTACTTTTCAATATGACTCTTCTTTCACTTGTAAGAAAAATGAAGTTACTTTTCAGATGCTGGGAGATATATTTTTCTTCAGTAAAGAAACCTAGTTGACTTGGTTTAACTTAGTATTTCCCAAATATATTTTACAATGGAATCTGCCATGCAAAATACCTGTTAGTGAGGACCACACTTTGGGAAACACTTATACAAAGCAAACTCTTTTAATAATTGTGATGTTTTCGATAGTGGGGTAAAATTATATAATAAAATCATAGTAGGAATCTGGCACAGAGTTCTTTTTATCTAGAAAGTTGACTCTCATTTCTTGGGAAAATAAAAAGAATACTTGGTTGAAAAATAAACTATTTAAATATATTCTAAGAAAAATTCTATTTAAATGTTAAAAAATTACTTCCATTGTGTCCCCAGATTTTCCAACTAGCCTGTCTTTGAACACATGGTATTAAATAGATTTATGCTGTATGCATTTGGCTTATTGTCAAAATGTCAACATACAAATTTCCACCTAGTTGTACCACAAGGCAAGGCACTTTATTTTTTTTTCTAACTTTTTTATTTTTAAGATTTTATTTATTTATTTGACAAAGAGGTCACAAGTAGGCAGAGAAAGAGGGGGAAGCAGGCTCCCTGCTGAGCAAGGAGCCCTGTGGGGGCCTGGATCCCAGGACCCTGAGATCATGACCTGAGAAGGCAAGGCACTTTAAATATTAGGGGTTTACAGAGAAAATATCTTCTGTGGTTTTGAAATTCTCATCTAGGCATTGAAAACGGGTTGGGCTTGGCTGATCTTAAGGAAGCTGTTCTTTTCAGTGGAAAAGAACCTACAAATTCATCAGGTATAATGATAAACTAGAGATTAAAACCAGCACCTTGTCTCACTGTTTTAATCAGAAATTTCAAGAAGCCAGATGATAAGGCTTGTTGCTCACATAGAGCCGAGGCCTCCTTGACTCACGTTAGCGTATGGGAAAGATTATAAAGTATAGTTTTTTTTTTTTTTTTTTTTTTTTTTTTTTTAAAGATTTTATTTATTTGTCAGAGAGAGCGAGCGAGAGTGAGCACAGGCAGACAGAGTAGAAGGCAGAGTCAGACGGAGAAGCAGGCTCCCTGTGGAGCAAGGAGCCCGATATGGGACTCGATCCCAGGATGCTGGGATCATGACCTGAGCCGAAGGCAGCTGCTTAACCAACTGAGCCACCCAGGCGTCCCTATAAAGTATAGTTTTAAGATACTTTGCCGAGGTCTGGCACTCTGTAAGTACTTCACAGTAGTCACTCTGTAGTGGTGGTGGAGATGAGCGCTATTTAACAGTCACTGGTAGTCACTGGCTACTGGTGAGAGGGGTGGAAGTGATAGGTGTTTAATGGTAGGTATCCGCCATAGTGTTTCTGGGAGAGTTATCTGAAGATGTAGTTGTGGTTGAATAAACCATGTCATTTTTATGTACTTCAGGTTAAATTTTGTGTGTTAAATTAGGTGTGTTGATTGGACATGTAGGACAGAGTTTAAGTTTGTGGAGTGATCGTCTGCCTCTTTGGGCAGCCATTCCCTTACTTTTTCTGCTTATGATCACCAACTCTACTATGCTGCTTTTCCTCTTGTCTCTTTTTATCCCATCTTCTGGAATTTAGGAAAAAGAATCACAATCTCAAGTAGAGAAATCATTTAGGTTAATTTTTATACCTACCTAAACTCTTATATTCAGATGTTTTCCAATATGTGAATTTACCTATCTTATTTCTCACTTTCAGAAGAAAGTACAGCTTTCCCTTTAGCTGTTTTATTTTCAGTGTCTCTTGTCCAGAATATTTAAAATGTTTAAGTATAAAGATTAAATGTAAAGTGCTTTTTTCTACTATACTTCAGTATTTTGAGAAAATTTAAAAACTGTCTACTTAAAATTGAAAAAAATCATGAAGGCCTAACTTAGGTAAGATATTTAAGTTTCTAATAGCATAAACTTGGATGTGAGGGCGATCTGGCTGCGACATCTGTCACCCCATTGATCACCAGGGTTGATTCAGCTGATCTGGCTGGCTAGGCAGGTGTCCCCTTCCTCCCTCACAGCTCCATGTGCGTCCCTCCCGAAGCTGCGTGCTCGGTCGAAGAGGACGACCTTCCCCAGTAGAGGAGAGGACCGTTCTTTGGTCAAGGGTATACGAGTAGCTGCGCTACCCTGCTAGAACCTCCAGACAAGCTCTAATAGCATAAACTTATTTGTATATTTCTCACTTAAAACTTATATTTAAAAAACTCAGGTAGAAATGAGGAGGCATTTTTGACTAAATTTTTTATAATACATGTAAGTGAAATTCCCTTCCTATCCTCCCCCTTTTTTCTTTTTGCCTGTCAGCTGTGCCAAACCTATCCATTTCCATAGATAGGTTTTTACTTTTTTTTTTTTTTTAATGTAGCCTAGGTTTTTCTTACCCTTGTTAATTTAAATATTTTAAATTCTAACTGAATTTATTTCTAAATTCTCTCTATATTTTATACTATGTCTTCATGGGTTATTGAAGTGTGCAGGACTGTTTGCCTTTGTGTTAAATGACTCCAAGTTGCTATGCTTTGTGAATTATGCTTTGGTGAGTTTGTATTCTCCATGCTTAGTAGCCAGTCAGTAATCTTGCTGCTTTTAATGTGCCTGCTTTTAGTAGTATTCTGTATGTCTTTATCTCTCAGCTTTCATTTGCTGCATTTAAATTATTGTGGTCAGAAAAAAAGATATTGCTAAACTTTAAAATATGTTCCTAAAATTATGTATTTATAATTGCTGAATGGCATAGTATGGATATGATCTGTAGGGATTTCTTATGAATCAAGTACATAAATTTTAGCACTTGGAAGTATGACAGTTCTTTGGACTGTTGAGAGCTCTGTTTTGCTTATTTTCCAGCTCTCAGTTATATTCTGAGTAGCTGAGGCTACTGGTAAGTGACTTCTGGATAAGTGAGCTATGGTAATCTTAAAGCCGTATGAGGCAGATATTAAATTTCCCTTGCTTGCATCCAATTTTGTGTAATGTGGGAGCCCTCTATACTTGGAGAGCCACAGGAGCTCTGCTTTCTTCTTGGGTGCTATCTCAATGAATTTCCTTTCTCTGTTTCCCATTTCTGCCTTACCTCTAAATTGATGAGATTGATGTTCTTGAGAGAGAAGGGGAGAATGAAACTTAGAAGAACTTGGGGAATTTTATTTCCTCACTTGCTGTCATCTATTTTCTTCTCCCTTTTCCTTAATATGCATCTATGTACTTAGAATTTTTTCCAGCTGCCCTGGTGTTGATAGAGTAAATTATCTTACACAGCAATTCTGTACCCTCTTGACCTTGGTATTTGCCCTTCGCTTATTCCTGAATCTCTTAACCCACACTGCTCATTCTCTCACTCCTTCCTTAGTTCCACATTCTTGTAGATCTCTTGCACCAGGCCTTCAGAGTCTTTACCAGTAGCCTGGAATTGGGTGTGTGTATGTGAGGAGGATTCTGCCCCACTGAGAAGTAGACTCAGCCTCGAAGGGCAGGGGAATCCCCACATCTCACTGTGAATTTGCATCAAGAGTAGGAGATTGAAAGGAAGGAAGAATGTGTACAAATATCTTAAATCAAAACTCTGAGAACCTTTTTTTTTCATTGAGAATTGATAAAAAGAGTGTTTGGATTCTGTATAACATGATATAGGTGGGAAAATGGATTAGGAACTCTAAACATCTAGGAAGACATTTAATTACAAAGCATGTGTAATGTGTAACTGGTAGCCTTTTGTTAAGAGATAGGATTCATATCATAGTATGAATATAATCTATGGGGATCAGGCTTCTTAATAAGCAAATTTTTTGTACTTCACACATGGTCAGTTATATTTTCCCCCCTTTCTTTCTACTAGGAATTTCCATTTTTTACCTTGACGGCATTTCCTCCTGGATTTCTCATGCATGTTGGGGGTGTTGTTAGTGCACGCTCTGTGAAGCTTTTGGATCGTATCCACAATCCTGGTATGTTCTTTAAAAGCTTGTTTTCAGAGTTTCATTTACTTAAACTGGGATTATTAAAATTGATTTTTATACTAAAAAAAATCAAGTCTATCCGTAAAGAGAAATGAAAAAGAAAGTATAAATTGGCATGTTGCTTTAAGTATTTGCTATAATTCTGATTAAAAATAATCAAATAAGTAGAAGTATATTTTAGTTAGCTTTTTCATATAAAACAAATATTGATTCATTTTCCTGGCCAGGCATCACTTTGAAGAAGTTCCTAGGTAACTTTTCAGTCAGCTTTTTTCTTTGACCCAGGCAGACAACAAATTTTATAATTTGACCGTTGTGGCCATTATCTTAAGATGTTAATTCTTTCATTAGCAATAACTCTTCATAGATTATTTTAGTAATTTCCTTATTCCTAAAAGAAGTATTCCTTTGAAATGTAATTATAAACATTGTGTAGTATCTAAGAATTAAGAAAAATAGTGCTGTCTGTGCATTCCTGGTTTCTTTTCTAAAACTATTTGTTCTACATAAGCAAACAAGTAAGAATAGTAGCTCACTCCTTTAAAACATGGGGCCATGATCAAAAAAGAAGAAAGGCATCAAATCAATCTCAATTTCAGGCCCTTGGATTAGGAATGCTTTGATGGTTTTTCTAAATCCAAAATAAGCGTGATAAGTGGTAGAAACTTTCTGTGTGCAGTGTGTTCTTGCATCTCTTGACTGGATTCCCAGTAATTTGCTCAAGTCACTTATTATTTTGATGACATACTTAAAAAGCTGAAGTTATGTTCGTGTTCTTATTTGGCATATATACATACATATTTTTGAAAATTTTAAACTGTCACTTCCAATAACCTCTTCCTGAGGCTTGTACTGACAGCTACAAAAAGAGTAAAACACTGAAATTATTTTATGCAAAACACTGCAGATAGTGATTTTGAGGATACAGAGCATTACCATTCTTCTAAGTTAAAAAAAAATTTAATCTGTGCCTTGCGGTTTGATGTCTTTTCAGTTAATAATTCCAGAGGAGCAGAATGGAATTTTTTCCAGAGCTTGAACGAGATTTCAGAAGAGGAATAGTAGCTAGGATTATTTAACTCTTAAAGCTAAACAAATACATCTTTTAAACCTTAGTCTTCTCTTTTTTTCTTCTCTGGTTTATTTTTTTTCTGCTCTTCTTTATTTTTTCAAATCAATTTAAGATCTTTTCTTCATGTAGTTTTTGTGAATTCTGTAGTAATTAAAGGCACATTTAGATTGATGCTAGTTTAATGTATTGAGACATTGGGGACTCTGCAATTTCCATATCTTTGTGTTTAGGAACTTAAATTATTTGGAAAGCACACGGAAATACTGAGTTAATATATCTGACATTAACTTGGGTGTGACCCAAGGCTTGTTAACTGCCGTTTCTTTGGACCATTGACTTAAATATTTTGCCAGATGGTGCCCACTGATAAGCTCCAAAATGGTTTCAGCAATATATTTAACTGTTCCGTTTACTGAAAACATTTTGATTTTATTGTGGCTTCCAGGTACTCTGAGTAAGCTATAGAGTCTGGGAGAACAAACAAGTCTTACTTAAGTTTAAGTAGAAAGCTCTATTTAAAATCCTATTATTTTTTACAAAAAACTCTTTTTTAGGGTTTATCATGCTTGCCAGTTTGTTCTAGCGGTGTGAGAAATATAAGAACCCAGGCCGAGGGAAGAACACAGGAATCTTTAATACAGAATACATTTTGTGTATTATAATTATCAAGTTATCCATTCTCTTCCTTTCCTCCCCATATCAGAATATATTTTTTTCAATTCACATGTAGGAAATCCTAGTTACTAATGTACTTATTTCCTAAAAGATTATGGGCATATAAATATAAATGCTTTTAATGATATACAAGTTATATTTTAATTTTGTTTTATTTTCAGTTAATTTTAATCAACTATGTATTCTAATGGTTTCACTATTACATGATTTTGATATAAAAATCACATTTTGGGGGGTGGTTTTATATATGTATTATGCATTAAAAAAGGAAGATTTTCTTAAGAACATTTTATTGATGTTCTTAATATTTCATAAATAGTTATTTATGAAAAAGATTTAATTTGTTGAAAAAAGCTGAATGTTAAAACCAAAAAAACCCTCTAGATTAGCATCTACCATGATAATGATATATTGATTTTATGACACTGAGTTACTCTGCTGAGAGAAACTTAAGATGGATTGAGATGCCTGTGCTGTTAAAATGCTGTATTTGCACTCTCAAATGAATCTTGCAGCTATTTTTTTTCTAGTGAATATGGGAACTTTTCATTTTACACTGGAGTGTAGAAGGAATAAAATCTTATTTTTAAACCGCTACTGTCTGCTACATATAGATTAGTATTCTGGAGTTAGTTCCTTTAGCATATCCTCCTTTGTTAAATATTAAGCAACACGGACAAGAATGGGGTGGTTTTAAAAATCAAGGTCATTATCTTAAACAACTAGACTTTAGTTAATGTTAGATTATGATAGCATGCTCCTTCTTCTCTTTCTATTTCTACTTCTTATTAACTCTGCTGTCTGTGTCTTTCCAGTTGCTGTCGAGTGGTATTGTCAATTGTGTTCTTGTTTGTAGTGTTTTTTTGTTTTTTTTTTCCTACTATTCTGCACCTAAAACTGATCTACTAATTTGCTGTTTTGAACTCAGCCTTTGTCGGAATTATGGGTAACACAAGATCTTACAAACTGCTAGACTGGAATAGTTTCAATTCAGGTATTTTGATGGTCATTCAGTACTACATATGCTGACAAAAATTATGGCAGCTCAGTGAAGTTTTTAGAAATGTTCTAGATTAAATAGGTTTAATGGAAATTCAGTTATACAGATACATTCTGCAGTACATATGTTGTAACTCTTAAAGTTTCCACAGAATTGCAAATATAAAAATGTGTTAACTAAAATGAATTAACCAAAACCATAGAAATACCATAAATTACAAATGGCTTTTGTCAGGTGATTAACTTTCAGAAACCTAAATTTAAATTATATTTATTATATTTTGGACAGTTTTTTCATGTCAGTTAATTGTCATAGGCATTAGCTTTATAATTAAAGAGATGTTAATTGTTAAATGTAAGTATTAAATGGCTAGTTTGATAAGCTTAAAGTCTGCTTAAACATTAATTTAGATTTGAGTATAATGTATTTAGTATTCTATAAATACCATAAAAGTGTGACTATTACCATTTTGTTTTATAATTCCAGAAGTGTTTCAAAATTTGGTAAGTAAGAGCAGATTTTGGGGGGATTAACAGCTTTCATAAGCTCCCTTCCTTCCCCGTTCATGTGAGAATTTAATTTTTCTTTTTAGGTAATTTTACATATGGATATAATTTGTAAAATATAGTTTGTAGCTTTTAGAGAAACTAAACTAACTTTACAGCTGATGATGTGGTTTAGAGTCAAAGCCAGTTTTTCTTTTTGATAAAAGCATATTCTTCTAATATAAATATGTAAATTTTTCTGTTCTTTATTTTTGAAATTAAATAATAGAACCATTTTGATTCGGTATTAGAGGCTGGTATTTTGCCTGAAGGATTTTACCAGTTCTTTGTGTCAGAAAGTATATATCTATTTATAGAAAAACAAAATCACCAAGAGGCTTAACATTTTAGATAATATTTCATAATCTTTTCAATACTGTAAGCTTTTTTTTGTTCTTAGGGGTCCAGGATGTAAGTTCTGATGTAAGTAATGCATGTTTGACTATGAAGTATCTCATGTTCATCATGCAGGTTTACCTAAGTTCAGTCTAGTAAACAATCTGATCAGGTCCAACCTTTGCAGATTTAGACTGACATCAGTTGGTAAGTCTTCAGGGAAATTACCTCTCCTACTCAGGTTTTTGCCAGCATGTTACCATATTGATTAAAATTAAAATAATCGTTTTTAAATGTTATGTGTTATACTTGGTTTTTAGTGAGGAAAATACCCTGCTGGATTCATTTAATAAAAATAATGTTATTTTAAAGTGTAGGCAGATTAGTTTATAAGAAGTAAAAAAGCCTAATTATGTAAGAAAAGGACATTGGGAATAGACTGATCATTAATAATTTAAGGAACTTAAACGTTGTCAGGGCAAAGATGTTTAGGGTGAGATGAATGTTAGATGAATGAACAGTGTTGGAAAGTAGAAAAGTAGTTAAATCTTATAATACTTTGTCCCCCATAAGCAGAACTACAGAATTTGGCAAGGAGAAACATGGTTGAGGAAGCAGTATATCTTGCCATCATTTAAAATAAAGTCAGGTAGTGAGTGTATGAAAAAAGATGGATAGAAGTTACAGAATAGTAAAAGAATTTCAAAGATGACACTTTCAGTTTAATGTTCTAATAGCTCTGTGCTTTTGACTGAGATATTAGAATCTCCTAACAGTGTATATCAGGCTGATTTTGATATTAGGTTAAGAAAAATAATGTGATAATTCTGAAATACAAAAATGTAATATTTATAAATATATTTGAATCATTTATGTATTCTTTTCTGTGATTGGGGAATAGATTAGCCATTGCTGTCCTGTATTACCATAGAAAATCAGGAGTTGGCCACATCAGTAAGAAAAATAATTGTGGTTATAATTTTTATTAATGTTAGAAATTGTTCATCAATACTGTACTTCCTGGATTCTGACACCATTTATTTTGTGAGGTATCACCATTTTAATAATAGCTTTCCAAGAGAAAAGAGAAAGAAACATTACTATATTAAGTATATTGATTAATTACTAGACATGTTTATTTCAGAAACATTAAAATGTGGAAAGATATAAGAAACATCTTTATCACATAGTAGTATTTCATGAAATATGATCTATCGTGCAAGCATTTATTAGAACTTATTTTGTACCATACAGTTTGCTAGATGATAGGTGTGCGAAGATGTCAGTCACCTCGTTTTCATGAAAGTCATATTCTGGACAGTTAAAAAAATATGTTAATGGTTTACTGTGTGGTGTGGTGTGATATAAGGTAGAGAAGTAAAGAGGAAGGCATGATTAACTATGTGGCAGGGAAGCTTGGAGAGGTAATTCTTGAGTTCAGTTTGAAGGATATATATGACCTTAATGTAGATTTTATATTTCTGACAGTGTATTTGGAGGCATATTGTTCACTCCTTTGTAGTGCATTGCAGAACAATCCCCTAGTCATAACTTGTTTGATGATGTTTACCCAGTTATTTTATACCTATTGCTTGCCATTGAATACAAAATGTCTTTGTTGCTTCAGCTTTTTATTGTGTTTCCCTTTTTCTTCTGCTTTGCTGTCTTGGGTTTTGTTAACTACAGTGATAGGAAATATTTTTATATAGCAGGAAGAAGGAAACTCAATTATCTGAGAATTTATTTTAAAATCACCGTATTACCTTTTCTTATCTTGCTTCTTATGTTTCTGGCCTGGTTAATGGACTTTGAGAAAGACAAGCTGAATCTTGCTGCTTAAAAGGAGGAAGCAGCATTTGCAGATCTTGTGTGTGACATGCCTGGAATGGGCTGCGTAGGAGTAAGACAGGGTATCCCATGGTCACATGTATGTTAGATCATTGGCTGTATAATGGAGAATACATTTAAAGGCAGCAAGCCTATACACTGCAGTACTCCTGGCCTGGTAAGTGACCTAGGATTTGGTGGTGATAAGAGAGCTGAAGTTCACAGAGCACTTAACTATGTGCTAGGCACTCTTCCAAGTGCTGTATGATAGCAGGTCACTTAATTCTCAAAACACAGCTCTGAGATAGGCATTTTTCCTCTTTTGTGAATGAGAGAAATGAAGCATAACAATTTGCCTTAAGTGAAATAGAAAGTTGTTAAGCTACAATGTGAACTTAACTACTCTGGCTTCAGGGCTTACACTCTTAAGATAAATTTAGAAAATATTTAAAACATAAAATCATCAGGACTTGGTAATTAGTGGAATGTGGCAAATCAAACAGTCTCTTAGCAACTTTGAGCTGAGAGAAGGAGAAAGATGGATTAGAATGATCCCACATGGCTACAAGTCTAAAATCCCAGTGAGCAGTTGAATCCTATCTTTTGGAAACCCAACTCTATTTGAAAATTGAGTTATAAAAATATTTTAAGAGTAGATTTTAAAAGGCATAGATCTTTCCTTCTTAAATGGCTATGCTATTTATTTTTCTTTCTTCTGAGTTTACCACTGAAAGTTATTTCTGGGTAGCAAACTGATACAATTTTTAATTAGGAATAGTCTCAGTATAGTTGAGAAAAAATTGTTATTCTTTCTTCATGTAGGGTACTTGTGAGCTTAGATATTTTTTTCAGGAAGTCCCAAGAGGAAACAATAAAGTAGATATATAATGTGGCTTGAAAAAATGCTAGTCTGAAATAGCTTCCAAACTTAGACAATATTTTTAAGAGCAAATGTTTTAAGTACTGAGTTAATAAAATAGCTAGATAACTTTCGTTTTTGAGCATATTTTAAAAAGTTATTATTTTAGATTGTAGGTTTAGGACATATGTTTGAGATTTTCTGTCTTCTAATAAATGAACCCTTGCTAGTGCTAAGGGAAGCTTTATATTAGTGGTCTGAATTCAGAAAATGTTACTCTTTTTTTGGTCATCTGAATTATAGTTGTTTTACTTTGGGGTCAAAAATTAATCATCAAAACCAAGAAAAATAGGTATAATTATTACTTTAAACATATTTTAACAAAATGAGTCAACAGATGTGTAAGGAACTATTAATAGAATACACATATCAGTCTGATAATCTAAATTTTTTTTTTCAGTTTTAAGTAAAAATCTTTTATTCAGTGGATGTTTGTGGTTTGCCTACTGTGTCTTGAGCATGATGTTGGGGATTGGGAATATGTTTGTTCAGCCAGGCAGACAACATGATTATACACCCAGTCTAGGCTATTTCTTAAACTATTTTGCTGTGTGTGTGTAGTAGTAGTAGTAGTAGTAGTAGTAGTAATAGTTGTTGTTAAATGGAGAGAGGCTTTCTTGGAACTTGAATTCTACTGATGACCCCAGCAGTTATTTTTACTACATCTGAGAGGTACTCATGAGCAGATATGCAAAACTAAGCTTAAAGTAGTTAAGCAGCTTTTGGTTTTAAGAATTTTAATAAGGTTTTAAGAAGTAGGTATATGGAGTTCAGGAGGGCATAAATATAGCCATGTATGATGTGTGAGCTTCTCTTTATACGTAATGCAACATATAACTGTAATAAATAATTTTCTGTTTGTGTATAATGTAACTGCATAGTGACTACTGTCAATCCTTATTATCTGTAAAAAAAAAGTCAGGTTTATAATTTCCTTAATTTATAAATTTTACTCTTTATATATATCTAATATAACTGGATATTAATTACACTATTATAAGGTGACATGTAAATTAATATATAACTTTATATATATAAAAAGGGAAATCTCACAGGTCAGGAGTGATTATATATCTGACTTATTTTATAAATAGTGAAGACTCCAGTTTGATCTAATATGGATTATATCCCAGCTACCATCCTAACATCCTAAATTACCACAAGTTGGTGTTTGCTCTGAATTTGCACATCATTTCCTGTATGATGGAACTGTTCTTCCTAGGTTGGTACTGAATCCCCATCTGGTTTGAGATTGTATATGCACTTAAATATGAACTCTGTAATTCCTGTTTCATTAGGGGAAATTTATCTTCTTCAAAAAGTTGTTTTGTGTTGGAATAATATTTTAAGGTATTTAAGAATGTGACTTTCTTATGCTGTCCATTGACAAGATAGATTATCATTGTATTAAAAATGTTTACTTGAGCCCACCTAACCTTTGATCTTGTTTAAAATCTCTTCTTGTTTATTTAAAAATTAGATTGAATAATTGTCCATTTCCTTTTTTTCTTTAAGTCAGATGTAAAGATTCTCAGTGGCAGAATTCTCTTCCAGAGTTATGTAACAACAGAATTAAATTGAACACTTTAGATAGTCATTATTTATTAGTTGCAAGTGTGAGATTGCCTAAAATCTCAAAGGGATTCAGTTTTATAAAGGCCTATTATGTTGAGTTGTTCACTTCTTTACTTTCTGAGATATAAACATTTATTTTCATTATAGGAATACTTACCAGTTTCACCTGCATTTCAGAAATAAGATAAAATGTTAAAAAGATGGCAAGATATCAAGCTATGGCCATGCTCTAGAGAAGTGACAGTAGTAAAATAAATTAATTGTGATGCCAACCAAGTGTGCAGACATTACCTCTAAATGAAGCATCACTGAAGTATTGACCTACAACCCAGTTCATGACTATAAATAAAAGGATATAGTAAAAGATTGTGGGGCACCTGGCTGGCTCACTCAGTGGGGCATACGAGTCTTGGGATTGTGAGTTTGAGCCCCATGTTGGCTGTAGAGATTATTTAAAATTAGAATCTTAATTTAAAAAAAAGATTTGTGATATTATCTATGAAGAGTTTTGACCCATAGTAGAAAAAAGTAATATAGTTTTAAATAAAATTTATTTAATAAATAAATTTTAATTTCTCCTAAAATGAGGTCTTTTTAAAATTATAAATAATTCTATGGATTATTAGGAGGAGCATGGTATTTAAAGTGAAGATATTTTTTTCTTGACATCTGTGAATTGTTGATTAATTGCGACTTTCACATCTCAGCTGTATTTCCTTCAAGTAATTAAATTGTATCCAGTTTCATGAGTGGCATGTATAATTGCCATAAATTTTTAAGCCAGATTCTTTGTTTTGCCTTTATGTAAGTATAGTAGATCCTCAGTTTTGACTTTTGGAGAGTGTAAAACAATTCAAATTCAACTAGTGTGTTTCTCATAAGAATACAGTTAATAGCTTTTAGGCTTTAAAAATTCTATTATAGGATTAAATATGGTGATATTTCTGAATCTTCAGTGATATAAGTTAGGCTGAATCATTACTATATGAATATTCTCTGGCTCATCTCTGCCATAAATATATAGACTTTGAAGATAAATCTAATTTTTTAATATTAATTAAATTGATTATTCTTAATTTTATTTTAATTAAATAACCCCTAAATTTAATAGCCAACAAATTCATCCTTTGGCTTCTTGCTTACAGTTGTAGATAATTATTGTTAATTCAATTCCTAGTTTGTGATGAAGTGCTCCCTACTGTATGCTTGCCTTGCTTTCACCTAGAATCTAGGGCCATTACTTTCTGTAACCATTTCAGTGAGCTGCCATAGTTTTCAGTCTGTACTGTCACCTGATCCAAGCATGCGCCAAAATATCCACTGTTTCTGGCTCCTGTCTGCTGAATCTGCTTTGCAAAACCCTTTGTTCTCTGAGCTTTTGCTTAAGCCAAAAACAAAATTTAACAAATTCTTTGGAGTGTGGACATATGCCATTTGCTTCCTTAGCTCCCCTGTTATGTAACTCTTTAGCTTTTATTAAACTTGTAAATATTGTATTAAATACAACAATGGCATCCCCATGTGCAGTTGTGTGGCTCATGTGTCAAAATAAAGGCTGCTTGTGAACCTGCCAGAAGAATATGAATGCTCCACTTGTGCTGCATTCAGCTTTTTGTTTTGTTTATTATTTTTTTTTAAATCAGCCACTTACTCTTTCATAGTGTTTGGTTTAATTATCTGATTATTTTGTGTGTTATACCAAGGTAAGTTTGATGTAAATAAACTTTGTATTCTATGTGGTTATATGTATTTCATAGTAATTATTACCTACTTTCCCATTTAGACATGCTGGCCATTTCTAAATAAATATATCCTGAGCTTAAAAAAGTAACTTCCTCCATTTTTTAAAAATTAATTTAAAAAATAATGTTATGGATTACTTTCTGTAAAATTCAATTTAAAACAGAAAGGCTACCATGTATTACTTGTGGCACAGATGTAGGCAAATCTAATGTGAGAAAATCTGCTTTTATAGAAACATAGTATACAGTTATTTGCTTTAGCAAATAATATTTTAAATTCCCAGAAAGGTTTAAAAAGTAAATAGCAGGTTCTACTAGTGTTTTTTAAAAAAAGTTAAACTTTATTTTACATAGCTTTTCGGGGAAAATTGTTGTTTTCCAAACTGAGATATATTTCTATTATATCTATGATACTTACTTTTAGAGAATCATAAATAAGTTGATAGATTGAGCAACTGCTTGAGTAAATTTTTGTCTTATGATAAAGATTCCCTTATTAAGAAAGGAAGACGTTAAATAGATACCCAAATTGGTCTGGGAACATGTATACCTAAAATAGAGAATGGATTTGAGAGTGTATTTGTGCTGTTAATGTCTGTATTTCAGGGGGAATATGAAGAAATTCTTTAACATAATAATGTATGTGCTACCTAATTGCCTTACACATTTCTTACACAAAATAGGGCTACCTAATTGCCTTACCCTTTTAATTCATAATATTGATTGCTAGTACCATATTGTAGTCTTTTCTATTTTTCTTCTTTCTTTATTTTATCTTGTCCTTGGATCTCTTCCTCAGTTTCCTGGAGTCTGGATTTCTTTTTTTTTTTTTTTTTTCCTGAAAGAAAGTTTTAGTGTAGCTCTGTCTTGGATCCAAAACTTTAATACGAGAACTAGCTGGCATCATTTGTAGCTCTGGCTTTTATCTCATTTCTCTATTCTGCTGATCCTCCTCCCTGTGGAGGAAACAAAATTACATCCTAGGAATGTCAGCTATAACAAGCCTTTTAACCTTTCTTTATTTTGCTGTCATCAGTATTTTACTAGTGAGTATAATTCTACTTATTCTGCTTATTTAAAAATCATTTTGAAAACTGAATATGTACTGAAATTCAAAAAAGAAAGCTTTTGGATTGTTTGATTTTCAGTTTTAATAGTGCCTTTTATATGGAAAATTTACAACAGGAGGTTAGCATCCTATTTTGAGTTAGATTAAGTTTTTTCTATCCCAAATTGTTCCCAAATGGAATGGGCTCCAAAGAGAAACACATTAGGATATGCTCATTATATACTGTTTCTGTTTTTAACATCTTTGCACATGAAATGTTACTATAATTTGCAGCTGCTCTTCACCAGTACTTTGCAGCTAAATGCAAGTGATTAGGAAGGATGTGTGCCAGATGCTCCATTTATAATGCTTTATTACAAGCAATATTGGACTCCTCTGTGGTAATAAAATGCAGTGCTGTGATTCTGAGGCATTTTCTTAATTACAGAACCATATATGAAGTTACAGTGTACTAACTGAAATTTGTCCTTATATACATTAACCAAATTATTTGTAATAATCTTTAAATGTATTTGCTTTCTTTATTTTTAAATTGGCTAGTCCCTTCATTTCTTGTTACTTTGCTTTAGGACCCACAAGGATGGCTACATGGCTTTCTCTTTTTTAACATTGACAAACCTTTGCCTTGGAAAGAACCTAGAATATAGTGGGTTATAAAAAAAAAAAATAGGTACCAGGAAATGAAATCAGAATTTAAATTAAATTTGTGGATATGACTCAAAATGTTCACTGAGCAAGGTGAGTGAGACACAGAATATCCTCTCAGTTTAGGATTAGAATCTGGAAACTCTGGGTCTACATTTTAAGTTGTAGGTAATAAAATACCTCTCTATAGTATAGATGTCCTCTGAAGTAATAAAGCAATAGAACTAGCTGGTTTATTTTCTATCAATCAAGTTTAAAATGTTAAACTTTTTTGGAAGTAACATTGAATTAAAATGTTAATAAGCCTTTTGAGAAATAACATTTTAAACATGTGAAGTTAGTTTTAAAATCTGTTATAGACCAGTATGTCTTTGCCTTCCAAAGTATGTTCATTTTAAACATTTCTTTATCATATAGACAATGTGCTATTGAGTAGTGAACTGATTTAAAATTTATTTTTCAGATGAACCAGAAACTCGAGATGCGTGGTGGGCAGAAATCAGACAAGAAATAAAATCACATGCTAAAGCATTAGGCTGTCATGCTGTAGTGGGCTACAGTGAATCAACTAGCATCTGGTAAATGATAACTTGATTTCCTAGATGCTGTAATTTACCGATTGCCATCTGAAAGGGTAAAAGTTTTATGCAAGTATAAAGAAAAGAATTGTGGCATGATCTAGGAGCACGGGCCTTGGGAGTATATCAGACTGAGGTCCATGTGCCACGTTTGCCACTAAATTGCTGTAAAACTTTGGGAAAGTAACTACTCCTCTGAGCCTCAATTTATAGATTGAAATGGAGATAAAGACCACCTATCAATTAAGGTTATTGAAGAATTAAATGAGAATTGATACTGGCACACAGCAAGTATTAATTCTAGGCCGACTTTACTCCATTTTGTGGCCCTGCTGATTCCTTCCTCTGGAATATTGGGACCCTTGATCTATTGTAAATGAACTGCCATTTGTCTCTTAAGTTTGTCTGTAAACTCTTTCTGCCTTCTTTCACTAATCCTACCAACACATCATCCTTCTTGTCTCTGTCAAGTTAGGAAGGGACTTCCATACCCTTACTCTCAATTCCTTTTTCTCCTACCTTTCCTCTCAGCAAACTCTGGTACTTTCAAGTCCTTGCCATTCCACAGTTCAGACTTTTCTGCCTCCAAAATATTCTTCCACCTTTCTTAATTCTCTGCTGTCTCCACCAGTTGAACATGGTTACCCTCCTTTCAACAGCTTGACCTTGTGCTTTCTCATTCACAAGTCCTCCTCTATCCCCACTTAACTTTCAACCACATTTTGGACTTCATTA
This sequence comes from Mustela lutreola, assembly GCF_030435805.1. Taxonomy (NCBI): domain Eukaryota; kingdom Metazoa; phylum Chordata; class Mammalia; order Carnivora; family Mustelidae; genus Mustela; species Mustela lutreola. The sequence continues at coordinate 78,877,674 of NC_081297.1, read as the reverse complement.
TTGCTCAAAACTGTTTACCTTTAAAAATTTGAAACTATAAAATTTCACTTTTGGATCACAGCTTGATATTTTCCATCCATCTCATTTGCTCATTTACATCTGGCTTATTTTGACTCTTACCTTGACCAAGACTTTGCCCAGTTCCTTACTCAGGTTCTGATTTAACTTTATGACTGCCATTGATGAACCCTGTTTTTAGCCACTCAAAAAGTTTATAACAGGGACTCCTGGGTGGCTCAGGTCATGATCCCAGGGTCCTGGGATTGAGCCCCACATTGGGCTCCCTACTCAGTGGGGAGTCTGCTTCTTCCTCTCCCTCTGCCTGCTGCTCTGCATACTTGTACTCTCTCTCTGTCAAATAGATAAATAAAATCTTTAAAAAAAAGTTTATAACAGATATCATCTAGAAATTGTTTGACCTTCTGCTATCTTATTTTCCCACCTATTCTTGAATAATTCTTAACTGTCCCGCTGTTACACCAGTAGTTCTCTTGTGCCTATGGTGGTCTTTATTGTTAGGAGAAAAATGATTAGACTCCAGTAAATGTGGACATTACAGAGACATGCTGTTTTATCTTCTGAGGGTCCTTTCTTTTCTTCTGCTGACTATGTATGATGTTCTTGCACCTTCTTGTCCTCAGTGTAGCTGTTCTACTTGTATTAAAATAATAATTTTTTATGCTTAACCTGCCTTACTTCCCAGTAGATAGTCTTGGCTCATTCATAGTTTTAGTGTCATATGCTTTCAGTTCCTAGGGTTATAGTTTTTTGTTTTTAGTTTTTTTTAAATTTTTTAAAAAAGATTTTATTTATTTATTTGACAGAGAGAGATCACAAGCAGGCAGAGAGACTGGCAGAGGCTGGGGTGGGAGGAAGCAGGCTCCCTGAGGAGCAGGGAGCCCGATGAGGGACTCGATCCCAGGACCCTGGGATCATGACCTGAGCTGAAGGCAGAGGCTTAACCCACTGAACCACCCAGGCGGCCCCTAGGGTTATAATTTTAAAAGATGTAGTGGTGGTTTTTTTTGTTTTGTTTTGTTTTGTTTTAAGATTTTGTTTATTAGAGAGTGCAGGGGGAGGGGCAGAGGAAGAGAGAGACTCCTAAGCACAGAGCCTGACTCAGGGCTTAATCCCATGACCCAGAGATCATGATGTGAACTGAAATCAAGAGTGGGACACTTAACCAACTGAGCCACCCAGGAGCCCTTAAAAGATGGTTCTTGCCATCAGATTGATTTCTCCTGGAGGATTATGACAAGTATAACACATTTTATGATAGAGATGCTGTGGGATCCAGAGGATTGGAGTTTAGAAGTAAGATCGGAAGAAAGTGTTAATGAAAAAAAAAAAGTGTTAATGAAGTAACTGAAACGTCAAACTAAATCTCAGGGAATGAGTGTGAATTATGTGAATGAAGAGAGGAGGCATGAGGGGAGTGTTCCAGGGCAGAAGAATAGCATACAGAGAAGTCCAGAGGTATAGATTCAGTGTGGCAGGGGTTAGGTCACAGATAGATCCAGGGATCTACAGAAAGGAGTCAATTTACCTAGACATTTGAATTCACCTGATTCAAGCTTCTTTTTTCCCTCCAAACCTCAAAACAAGTCTTTGTGTTTAAATCCTATCTACAAATTTTGTTTCTGTTCTAATCCATCCGATTTACTATTACTGGATTAACTCTCTGAAATGTACTTCTGCTTCCATAGCTCCTTCTTACTTAATCCAGTACTCTCCGTGGCTCCACATTATTCTTTGACATTTCCAGTGCGCACTTAAACATTTTAAGACTGGCCTCTCTCTACTCAATTACCGATCAAGTGACCATTTCTTTCATGTCCTTTCAGGGTTCTGGTCCATTTATACTTTGTTTTCATCATTTTGTCCCTTGACTGCTACTTTTGTCATTTGCTTTAGGTGCTCTCATTCAATAATTTTATTGATTATGTAATAAATTGATATTATGTAATAAATGATATTGATTATGTAATAAAGAAAGAATTCTTTAGAAAATAACTTTTTAATTATACATATAATGATGTAGTTTAAGCTCCATTTAGTGTATTTTGGATACTGTTTGTTTCAAATACCTTTTGTTATTAAGTTTAAAGGTACAGCAATAATGATATTGATTATTACATATTAAGCTTTTAAAGTAACTAATGAACTTCAATGTCATTTAAACAGTGCTTTAATATAGTTTTATGGATTATTGCTGAATTCAGCAATATAATTTGTTACTACTTTTATTTTGAAACATTTCAGTATTTGTCCGTTTTACCATATTTAAAGGAATTTATTGTCATTAATATTATACTTTATCTTTTATACTTCTAAAGTAATAACTCTTGCCCTTTTCATTTTAATAATTATTTCTATTTTTTATTCTAGGGTAGGAGATAATCCTATGATATGATTAATATTTAGTAGAGTCTAACTTGAATTTAAATTGTCACCCTTATAATCACTTTGATATTGAACACTTTCCAAAGCTAGGCTCCCTGGAGATAATAACTATTTAATATTTTTTTCTCTTATAGTGAAGAGGTCTGTATTTTATCTGCATCCGGCACGGCAGCTGTACTCAACCCTAGATTTCTGCAGGATGGCACCGTGGAGGGCTGTTTGGAACAGAGGTTGTCATGGCAGCCTGGCTTCTTTTCTATAAGGGCAAGGAAGGGAGAAGTTGACTTTTAACTTTAGAGCCAGGATAATTCTGTATGAGGGTGGGTTTCAGCGGTACACTGTAGGGATCAGGACCAGCACACTTTACTGCTTTTTACCTAAAGAAGTACTGTTCTATACTATATGACACACCTTATTATAATTTTCCTAGTATCTTGATAAATTACATATGTGACTATCAGAGAATTTCAAGTATATATTTTTTGTTTGTTACAGTATAGAAATAATTTTTTATTTTTTCCTTTCCCTTAGTCTTACTTCTGAAATAGAAAAAGGTTGTAAAACAATTTGCATAAAGAAAATTTATAATTTATAAAACAAAACACTATTTTACCAGAATTATATATAAAAGCTCTTAGAAAGTGAAGTATAACTTTAATGTTTGTGAAAGTGAAATTAAATGAGATTACTTTTTAGTTTATTTATTCATCCCTTAATCTGTAGACTTCCATAAATGTCAAAAATGCTTCCCATAAACAGATGAGATTATCAAATACACATACATAAAACTGTTTGTTTGGTGCCAGAGTATACCTGGATAATGTAAATTTTAATTACCCCTTACTCCACTGTTTGCATACTTGCTTTATTTTTAGTGTAAATTTGCCAGTCTCTGTATAACAAAAATATTCTAGCTCAGGCAGGCAAACAGAAGACCTTGGTCGGTGTCTTCTTTAGCTTGTATTAAAAATGGATTTTGACTATAATATATTACTGAGCATTGAAAGTCATCATAAATAGGAAAATAGAGATGTGGAACATTGTGAAGTATATTAAAGATCAGAGTGTTCTGTTGAGAAAACTGCCTGCTGGTGAGTTGTCCCAGTGATGCTCCATACATAGTTCTGAAACATGTCAGTTGATTTTCATTCTTGAGTGGTTAGAAGTCCAATTGAGCAAATGACCTTTCCAATGCAGCTTGATTATTTTGATATTCTGGCTTGGGTGGATACAGTGAATTCTAATTCTCTTTTATGGCATTCTAGTGCAACAGATACCATCCCAATCTGCAAAAGAGGAAAATGCCCTTCTTTCTTGCTATACAATTATTTCTGCTTACTAGAGAAAATTTGAAAAATATAGGAGAGTAGAAGGAAGAAAACATCCCCCATTATCTCAATATTCAGAGATAGTCCCTTTTCTAGATTTCATATTTCGAATGTTTTCCTAAATTTAAATACTTCTATTTTTATGCCTATAATATTAAATCACTTAAGTTCAACTTTCTGTGAGGTGTTTAGTTAAAAATTGCCCCAGTTTTCATCCTTTTATGTCTTTTTGTAACTCATGGGCTTTGGTTCAAACAACCTGACATTAGAATCTGAGGTCGGGCGCCTGGGTGGCTCAGTGGGTTAAGCCGCTGCCTTCGGCTCAGGTCATGATCTCAGGGTCCTGGGATCGAGTCCCGCATTGGGCTCTCTGCTCAGCAGGGAGCCTGTTTCCTCCTCTCTCTCTGCCTGCCTCTCTGCCTACTTGTGATCTCTCTCTGTCAAATAAATAAATAAAATCTTTAAAAAAAAAAAAAAAAAAAAGAATCTGAGGTCTGCTACTTAGTATTTAGTGTGACTGAATAAGTTACTTAGTATCTCCAGTTAGTTTTAGGCCAAGAAGAATTAGTTTTTGTTACTGTTTGCTGCACATTATATTGGGTGTATGCTATGCTTATTAGCCTTTCTGGGTAAGTATTATTATTCTAGTTTTATAGATGAGGCTCTGAGAGGTTAAAAGATTTGTGTGAGGTCGCACAACTCCATTTAGAACCTGTTTGATTTCTCTATTACTTCTAATATACCAGAATGCCATCTCAACAATAAAAGAAGAATCTGGGAGTGATTAGATTTAGAGGGTTATTGTGGATATTTAATGAAATAATATGTACAAGGAACTTGCAAGAAGCCTGACTCATAATAGATACAGTACAGCATTCCTTTCTCTTTAATTTGTCCACTTGCCAAGTTTCAACTTCTAACAGGTCGCTTTAGCTTGGAGTGAATTGAGAACCCATGTCTTTCCGGAGCCCTAGAAGGTGTGGCTTTGTGAAAGTCTGGAGTTCTCCATGAACTTCCTTTTGCTTTCATTTCTGTTGTTCCCTGAATTTCCTGAGATTTGATGAGTGAAAAAAATACTTAATCATTCTAAAATGAATTCATAAACATTATTACAACAAACATTTTACAGTGATTGGGAAGGTTGTGTATGGTCCTTTGTGGTTTATATATGATATATATGTTGCTTGTGAAACGGTTCTCAGAAATCTTAAAAGCAGTCACTAGAAATTAGAAATATAAGATTATGCCTATTTTTGACTTTTTAAATTTTTAAATAGGTTTGTTTTTGATCATAATTTTTTTTTTCAAATTGTTAGATTGTCTGGTTAAAGAGATTTTTCTTCCTTGGGAATTCGTGTGTGTGTGTGAGTGTGTGTGTGTGTGTGTGTGATTCTATTTGAGTTATATTGGTATTTAACCATGTTTTTTTATGTTGTATCACAAAGAGCAACCTTTGGGATAATAGTGGTTTTTGTCAGGTGGGACATCCTCAAACGTATGAATTGATGCAAATCAGTGGCTACTTATGTAAGTCTTTTCTCATACGAAAGAGTATGGTTCTGATTTCATGGTCATTTTTAATTCTAGTAGTCATAGTGGTACTCTTGTAACCTATGGTGGTAGAAGTTGCAGTGTAGTGTGTATATAAGTACTGTATAGGAAAAATATATTTTTGAAAAAAATGCATAGAATTTTAAAGAAGTCTTTATTTTCTTTGTGTATTCATACAGGCTAGAAGAAAATTTGCCTGCTGGCTGTGGATTTTGCCACATACCATATGATGAACTAAATATGCCATTCCCAGCTCATCTCACGTACTGCTATAACTGCAGGAAACAAAAAGTTCCTGATGTTCTCTTTACAACTATAGACCTCCCAATAGATGCAACCGTTATTGGAAAAGGTTGTCTTATTCAAGCAAGGTATATTTACACAAACACTACTTAGGGTCCTTGAAAGAGTTATGGAGTATGAAGTCAAATAGACATGTTTCAAATGTCAGCTGTACTCCTTTCCTACCTGTGTGGTCCTGGGCAGGCTGGGCAATGCTATCCAAATCTTGTGTTTAATCACATACAAAATTGGGAGGAAGAATACACTCTTTATAAAACTCAAAAAAGTTCATAAACAAAAGCAGTTTTAAACACTTAAATTCTGTACAGACATTTATTATTATGAAGATTACTAATTAACCTGTTGTGGGCTAGTAATGTGTCTCTATTTTAAGGACATTATGTAATACATTTTAGAAATTAATTTTTTTTCTTTTAAAGAACAATGCCATCTAGTGTTTCTTTTATTAATTCATTTAGCTATTGACAGTTCCTTTTAAAATGTCCTGGAGTAGGACATGATAAATTGTGGTTGTCATGCAGGAAGTAGCTGTTACTGTCTAGGTCACTAACTACTGCCAGGTTGCCAAATCCATTGAGCAGTTCTGTCTTCCTCTTACTTGACATCTCAGCAGTATCACACAGTTGATCATTTTCTCCTTCATACTTCTTGACTTCATAGTGCCTCCTGCCACAACCTGCCCCAGGTTTTTCCTACCTTTATGCATAATCCTTAGTCTCCTTGTTGATTCCTCCTCCTTTTATTGATCCTAGAAAGGCCATGGTTCTGTACCCTCTTCTCAAAGCTCTCTCCCCAGTTGAACTCATCAACTCCTATAGGTCTGTGTGCTTTTTGTATGTTTGTGACTCTCACATTTACAACTCTAGTCCAGAACTTTCTGCTGAGCTTCAGACTCATATACTTTCATACCCGACTTTGAAGTCTTGTAGGTGTCATTTACTTTTTGAACCACTGATTTTTCTCCACTTCTTTCATATTAGCCTTCTTTATTTTATTTTATATTGTTTTATTTTATTTTGTTATTTATTTTTAAAAGATTTATTTTTAAAAGATTGCTCAGGGTCCCCTCTGAGCAAGGAGCCTGATATGGGACTCGATCCCAGGACGCTGGGATCATGACCCGAGTCAAAGGCAGACTCTTAACTGATGAACCACTCAGGTGCCCCTAGCCTTCTTTATTTTAACTAATGATCTCCTTGCTGTGTCTAATTCTTCATGCCAAATGTGGTATTCTTTGACACTGTCCTCCTGACTAACCTCTCTGCATCAGTTATTTTACAAAGTCATGTTGAGTTTTCTTTTCTTTTTTAAGATTTTATTTATTTATTTGACAGACAGAGATCATAAGTAGGCAGAGAGACAGGCAGAGAGAGGGGGAAGCAGTCTCCGTGGTGAGCAGAAAGCCCGATGCAGGGCTTGTTCCCAGGACCCTGGGATCATGAACTGAGCTGAAGGCAGAGGCTTTAACCCACTGAGCCACCCAGGCACCACAAATTTTATTTTCAAATGTATTTCTCATCTATTTACATTTGCTTTCATCTTGGACCTTCTATTTGGGATTGTTTTTCTTTTGCTAATACCCTTTAGTATTTATTTTGGTGGGTCTGCTGCTGGTGAACTGTCTATTTTGCTTGTCTGAAAATACTGACTTACCTTGAAAAGGTTTTGGGCTGCCATTTATTTTCTTGCAGCACATTGAAGATACTCTTCCATTGCTTTCTGGTTTTCATTACTACTATTAAGAAATAACCTATTAGATTAACTTTTATTATTTGTCCCCCTCCCCCACAACCAGGCTATGTGTGAGTTATTCTGTTTGTCTTTGGTTTTCTGCAATTGCCCTGTGAAATGTTAGGTATGGAATTCTTTTATCTTAATTGCTTTATATTGGGATTCTTGAATCTGTAGATTCTTTCATGTGCTTTAGACAATTTTTAGATATTAGTTCTATGTTTCATCTCTTTCTTCTTGATACTGAAATTAAAAGTGTTAGACTTTCTCGCTACCTCTTTTGTGTTATTCTCTTGTCTGTATTTTCTGTCATTTTGTCTGTGTCACATTTTGGATACTTTCATATCTATATTAAATTCTCTCATCAGCTGTCTCTAATATTCCAGTAAGCCCAATAATTGGGGTTTTAAATTTTTGATAATCTTTTTTTATTCTGTAAGTTTCATTTTGTTCTTTTTCAAATCTTTTATTATATGTTATAACCTGTGACTGATTCTTTAATGGATAGTTTTAATATCTGAAAAATATTTTTATTCTGTTACTTCTTTTCATTATTATTCATTGTGTTTTGTTTCCTTAGACTGTGATAGGCTCACAGAAAGTTGCAAAAGTGGTACAAAGAATCCCGCGTAGTCTTCACCCAGCTTCCTTCATTGGTGGCATTTTATACAGCTATAGTAGAATATCAACTAGGAAATTAACATTATTAATTGTTAACAATTAATTAACATTGTTAACTGTTAACCATACTACAGACCTTACTCAGTTTTTACACTTTTTAAAATTTGCATTCATTTGTGTATTTGTGTATATATGTATAATTCTATGCAACTTTATCCCACAAGTAGATTTGTGTAACCACCACCATAGTTAAGACACTAAACTGTGTTCCCTTACCACAAAAGAACCTCCTTGTGCTGTCTCCTTATGTTTATACTCTCCACTAACCCCTTGCCCTTGTCCTGTGATGCTTTTAAGAAGATTCTTAGAAATACATAATTTATCCAGTGTTTTGTTTGTTTTAGGTAGGAGGGAGTTAATGTCCACCAGTCTTCAGAGTGTCATCCCTAGATTAGTAGGATCACCAGCCTTGAGAGAACTTATAGAAATGACGATTCTCAGGCTCTACTCCAGACCTATCGAATGAGAATCTCTGGGGATGGGTCCTAGTGATTGTTTTTTAATGAACTCTCAAGCTGAAGATTGGTAACTACTAACATTAATACCCTTTGTTAGTTTGGGGATCTTTCCTTCATCTTTACTGCTACCTTTTTAGTCTAAGCTGTCATTGTCTGTCACCTATATTGCTTCTTGTTACCATTTCCTCATCAGTTCTGTCATCCTTATTCCATGTTCTGTGTAGGAATATAAGTGATATCTTAAAACATAAATTGGATCATGTTACTACTTAAAAACATACCTGAATTTCTCATTGCTGGTAGAATAAATCAGATTGCTTAGCATGACCTGTAAGCCCCTAACATGATCATGTCCCCGTTTAACTGCACCCCCATCCATGCTGCTCTCACCCTTACTCACTTCACTTTAGCACAGTAGTTTCCTTTTGGTTCTGCTAATACATCCGCCCCATTCTGTAATTGTGTTTCTCTAGCTTTCTTGGCTCCATCTTGTTTTTAAGATCCCAAGTCAGGTATCCTCTCTCCTGTGAGGCCTTCTCTCTAGTTATTCCAATTCACGTCACCTGGTTCATTTTCTTCAGACACCTGAGTCTTCAACATAATCCAACCTTACCTTGTTTCTTTGTTTATTTCCATCCCCCTCCACTGGAATATAACCATGAGAACGGGGGCTCTGTGTTTTGTTTGTTGATTAGTGCTCACTATCTAGAACAGGGCCTAGCACATGGTAGATGCTAGGGAAAGTTTTGTGTTCTTTGAATGAGTAAATTAACTTTTTTCCTTTGCTGTCCATTCATCATATGACCACATGGAGTTATGAAACCTAAGATTTTAAATTATATTCTCTAGTGATCTTGACTGGTAATTTTTTCATTTCTAGAGATGTTTGAGATTTTTCTTTTTCATTTATTAAGATAGGACTTTTAGCGAAAGCATACACAATGAAAAAACTGACAGAAAAGATTATTGATATAACTTAATAAGCCCATTTGAAACAAGTAAATGTTTTAATTAAGTACACTTATAGAAAGTTTTAAAAATTGGACATTTCTTGAGATAGTACCAGGAATACTGTCTAGTGACTGAATTATTTTCCTTAACAGGTTATGTCGCTTGAAAAAGAAAGCACAGGCAGAAGCAAATGCCACAGCTATCAGTAATCTGTTGCCATTTATGGAATATGAAGTGCATACTCAGCTAATGAATAAACTAAAACTCAAAGGAATGAATGCTTTATTTGGACTGAGAATTCAGATCACAGTGGGTGAAAATATGTTGATGGGCTTAGCGGTAAGTTTAGATGTTTTGGTTTTGTTTTGTGATTCCTGTAGTTGTAATAGATTCTGTTTCATGTGATTCAAAGAGTCTTTTAAAGGGACTTATTTAAAGAAACTGGCATTAAGATCTTTAAGGGTTGGGACATTATAGGAAGTAAAAAATAGGGTTATAGGCTTTTAAACATTTTATTTTTATAATTATGAATTATTTAAAATTCAACTAATGAAATTATATAGAATTTATTTATATTATATTTTTATATTCTGACAATCTCAATAGTGAGATTTCTTTTTTTTTTTTTTTAAAGATTTTATTTATTTATTTGACAGACAGAGATCACAAGCAGGCAGACAGGCAGGCAGAGAGAGGGAGAGGAGGAAGCAGGCTCCCTACAGAGCAGAGAGCCTGATGCGGGACTTAATCCCAGGACCCTGAGATCATGACCTGAGCCGAAGGCAGCGGCTTAACCCACTGAGCCACCCAGGCGCCCCAATAGTGAGATTTCTAAAAATTATTACGTGTAGCTTGTTTAGTAAGTGGGTCATCATTTTTCTGGACGTTATTATTTTTTATGCATTGCTAAGACAAGATTTCTCCTCAGCGCAGTTGATATTCGGGACTGGAACCCTCTTCATTGTAGGAGGCTGTTGTGGTCACTGTAGAATGTTTAGCAGGCACCCTGGCCTCCGCCCACTAAATGCTTCCCTTCAGTGTGATGAACAAAAATGTTTCCACACATTACCAGATGTCCCTGCAGGGGCACAATCACTCCTGAGGGGGAGGACCACTATGCTAAAATAATCTTTAGTCGTAGGAAGAAAATAAAGCAATACATATGAAACAGCCTACGGCTGGATATGGAATTAAGTTTCATCGTAAATGTGCTCCTGTGGTCAACAGTGGAATGTGCAATGAAGTATGTGTTTCTTTTTCTTTTTTTTTTCTTTTTTTTTTTTTAAAGATTTTATTTATTTATCTGACAGAGAGAGATCACAAGTAGGCAGAGAGGCAGGCAGAGAGAGAGAGGAGGAAGCAGGCTCCCTGCTGAGCAGAGAGCCCGATGCGGGACTCGATCCCAGGACTCTGAGATCATGACCTGAGCCGAAGGCAGCGGCTTAACCCACTGAGCCACCCAGGCGCCCTCTTTTTCTTTTTCTTAAGTATGTTTTTCTTAAGTGTTGATATATTGTGAGGCAGTAGAGGGGTGCTGGGTGTTTCAGTGGGTTGAACATCTGACTCTTCACCCCAGCTCAGGTCCTGATCTCAGAATCATGAGTCTGAGCCTGCACTGGGCTCCATGCCCAGCATGGAGCCTACTTAAAAAAATAGAAAAAGAAACGTTATGAGGAAGTGGGAAGGTCTTTATCTCAGCTTTATGTTCATCTTGTCTTATTAGAAAAGAAGTTCTGACTAAAAAGTCATCATGGGGAAAGCAAGAGTTGTCTTTATAAGTTGTTTGAGACCCAGAGAACTAGGTGCCTGCACAATATATACTGACCAGGTAGAAACTGATTAACAGTATTTATGGAAATCCTCTCCTATTTTAGACACTTGGCTAGCTACAATCTTTATCTGTGACACTGGCACTTTCCAAATTGGAATTCTCTGCCATCTTTCTGAGATGCATAGAAATTTAATTTAAAGAAATTTACAGAACTTGAATTTTTTTTTTTAATTTTTTTTTAATTTTTTTTCTCAGTATGCATTTGTAGATTAAATGCTAAACTATTTCCTGTTCATGCATTTACAAATATGTAAATTGCTGTATGTAGGGGATAATTGTGTGATAATGATAAACTAATCAGGTAATCATAATTTCTATAGCAAGAGATTTCTATAGCAAGAGTGATTAATGAAAGTAATCTGATTTATATTAAAATATTTGATATCTAGATTAACTTGTGAAGAAAGTGTTCATTGTAATTCATTCATCTAAAAACTTTCATGCTTAGCAATTATTAAACATGTATAATTTGGCTGAATACAAAACTGTCATTATTGGTGGGTGTTTGTGAAACTAAGACTTGATTCAGATTCAAAGATTTAAAAAGCATTGTGCCAGCTGTATCAAATACTTCTGGTGGTTGAGCCCCAGAAAACTAGTTTGTGTAATTTTTCAATGTCTGCCTAAAATACTGCCTTTTCTGATTCTTGCTAGTCTTTTCCTTCTTGACCACTAGTGACACTCATTATAATTGTTTGAGATTTTGGTCTTTGTGCTGTGGTTTACCTTGTGCAGTTAAGTCTCAAGGCCCCAGGAGTAGCTTCCGTGGTAATTGATCTCTGATGAATGTCTACTGCGTGTCTGGCTCTGTGCTACTCCAAAAGGAATGCAAGGTTACTTTATTAGAGGGGAAAATGGATGCTGTGATAGATTGAGACTTGTCCAAAGTGGTATGATTACATATACTGGAACTGAATTTCAAACCTAGGCCTGTCTTATTCCAGAGTCTGTGTTCTCAAGCTTTCTGGACTGTTGCCTTGTTAGTGAGCACAGTTAGAATGTGTTAGAGGTGGTGTGCTAAAGTTTCATACGGCAGGAGGGTTCTGAGCTTGAGTATTAGAGACTGGGTCATAGACACAGTCATGGGCACTGACAAACCAGGAGAGAGAGCTTCTGAGGATCAGTTTCATCTACTGCACAGACATCATCATAGAGTATCATACCCTTTTTAGGATGAACTTTCACAAAATTGGCATTTGATTAGAAAGAATAATAATAACCCACACAGGAGTGCCTGACTCTTGATTTCAGCTCAGATCATGATTTCAGGGTCAGGAGACTGAGCCCTGCATTGGCTCAACAGGGCATGGAGCCTGCTGAAGATTCTCTCTCTCCTTCTCTGCTCCTCTCCGCTCCCCCCCAACTCACTTGCATACACTTTCTTTAAAATAAAATAAAATAAAATAAAATTTCACAGTTCAAAATACACAAGTGTCCAGAGTTAAAAGAAATGTCTTTTCTTGTCTGCATTCTACTTCTTCGATGTTAACAATTTGATATTTATACTTGTATATATATATATTTGTTGCTTTGCTTATGTAAGCATGTTTAAATGTAAATGCACATAAGGGTGTGTGTGTGTGTGTGTGTGTGAAAATACTGTGTTTCATATTTCCTTTAATAGTTTTCTAATACTGCTGGCATGTGGTACCATTACAGAGTCAGAGATTAATAGTGATTTAATTAACTATTTAAAATAAATCTATATTAAGTAGTTTCCTTTCTTGGTAATTATGAAGTGGGGTGGTGTCATGAAAAGTTCTCGGGCTTTAGATTTTTTTTTTTTTTTTTTTAAACTTGAGACAGAAAGATCCCACAAGCAAGAGGGAGGGGGAGAAAGAGGGCGAAGCAGGCTCCCTGCTGAGTACGGAGCCTGAGGTCCTGAAGCCCAGGATTGTGACCTGGGCTGAAGGCAGATACGTAACCAACTGATCCACCCAGGTGTCCCAGGTTCTTGGATTTTAGAATGAGAAACATATTCAAATCTCTTCTCGACGTTTATTGACAGTATGATCTTGAGTAAGTTTCCTGTCCTTTTTGAAGTTCAGTTTCTTCACTGGCTTTGCAAAATTTTCCCTTTTACTTTGTCACTTTAAAGGGACATTATTTAATCAATCATGAAACATTTACTTTTCAACAACTTTTAAACTTTTTTTTTCTACACTATTTTTCAATGCAGTTTATTTTTTACAATCATAAGGTAGAAATTGAAAAGGGCTGTTGGGTATGCAGTGAAAAGCAAATCCTTCTTTCAATGCTGGCCCACCTGCCTACCCAGGATTCTCGCCAGAAGCAACCAATTCCTGTTACCAGTTACGTGTTTCTGCACTCTTCCAATGTACGTCCCATACGTGCACTGATGCTAATTATATTTTTCCTCTAAGGCAAAGACCTCTTTCATAAATGTGAAAACTTAAGGACTGTTATTCTTTAGATAGTTTTTTCTGATTATTTCCCCCATTATTTTTACAAGTCGGCCACAGGTGTATATTTAGCAGCTTTACCAACGCCTGGTGGCATTCAGATTGCTGGGAAGACTCCTAATGATGGCTCCTACGAACAGCATATATCGCATATGCAAAAGAAGATAAATGACACAATTGCCAAGAATAAAGAATTATATGAAATCAATCCTCCGGTAAGTGAAATAAATCCACATTGTGACTATGTAAGTTATTGTTTAGGGGTTAGCTTGTTTTGGCGTGATTTTATTTTGGACATAAAATATTTTTTTTTGCTGTCCTCATTACTCATTCTTTTCACCTTTCTTTACATTCATGCTCAAATGTCTCCTTTTAGGGAGCTGACTCTGACTGCCTTATTTGAAAATTGTTTTCTTCCATCAATTTTTGATAACCCCCATCCCCCCTTTTTGTTTGTTTTTTGTTTCTCTTGTGAGTGTGTGTAAACCCAAAGAAATACGTTTTTTCTATTTGTCATTGCTTGTTATTCCTAGTAGAATAAAACTCCCTTGGGGGACTGTATTTCTGAGGCCTGGAACAGTTCTTTCTAGTAGTATCCTCTTGATGAAATAAATGGTTTGAATGTTCATTTTTAGTTAAAAGAAAGATTTCTTATTTATATGCTTAAAATGGGAAAGAATACACCATTTTTCTTTCTTTCTTTCTTTCTTTTTTTTTAAAGATTTTATTTGTTTATTTGACAGAGAGAAATCACAAGTAGATGGAGAGGCAGGCAGAGAGAGAGAGAGGGAAGCAGGCTCTCTGCTGAGCAGAGAGCCCGATGCGGGACTCGATCCCAGGACTCTGAGATCATGACCTGAGCCGAAGGCAGCGGCTTAACCCACTGAGCCACCCAGGCGCCCCTACACCATTTTTCATTTTAGCTTCTTTCTCAGGATTTTCCTACCTGCCACTTTCATAGGCAGTCTTTGATACTAAGTGTGTAGGAGGTGTCACAGTGTCTCTTACTCTGAGGGTGTCTCATAGCCAGAGTCTGAATTGAAGGAAAGAAGTGTTGGAGTTAGAAGGAATCTATTTGTTTTCTTATGAGTGTCCAATCATGAAATACTTCAGTACAAAGAAAGTGTTTGGATAACATTATTATGGTGATTATTTGATTTTATACACACTATTGAATTTTGGTTGATTATCTGGGACAGTGCATCTGCATTCTTAACTTCAGACTTACAGCTTTCTCACAGAGTTCAGCTGAGAGGAATTTCAAAGATACAGTGGTGGTAGATAGTGGTCACATGTGACTATAGAGCACTTGGTATGTTTCTGGTCTGAACTGAAGGGTGCTATCAGCATAAAATACACACTGGATTTTGAAGACTTAATAGAAAAAAAATATAAGTTATCTCAAGTATCTTTTTATATTAATTACATGTTGAAAGTATAATCTTTTGGATATAGTGAATTAAGTATTTTATTAAAATTGACTTTGTTTCTTTTTGATTTTATTACCTACGAGGTGTGCTTTGTATTTCTGTTGAACAGTGCTGATACAGAGCTTCTTTAAATTCACTAAGGAAGTTGATGTGTTAATATATGTTTAAATAGCCATTGTAAAAGTTTTCCACACAACACTACTGACTGCTTGTTGGCAGTACATTATTTTTCTTTTATAATTATGTTTTGATATTTGACAAATAGTGTTTATGCCTCTTGGGGAGAATAATTTGCAAAGCTTTATGTTAGGGCTTCATGAAAGAACCTGAACTCTTGCTTACCAGTGTTCATCAACTATGTACTTACCATGCTGACCTCCCACAGGAAGAATTGACCCCTTCCTCCGTTACATTCCTGGTGTTTCTGTATGTGCTTCTGTCATAGGGCTTGTTCCATATTACTGCACTTAGCTTTTACATGTCTGTCTGGCTTTATGAGCCTTTTAAAGTCCAACATATTTAGAGAACGTGAATTAAATTATTTCATCTAGTCAATAAATATTTATTGAGCTTTTGTATTAGCAGTACATTTTAGAGGGGGGAATAAATCTGTCACGATTCTTAAAATTTCAGCATATCTAGATTTAATGTATTGAATACGACTGTATTTCCACAAAAAGACTAGCTTATGAATTTTCTAATATGTCTCTCCTTATTTTAGCATAACATCTCAGAATTTGTTTGACAAAGTCAGTGTAGTAGGTCACTAGTCATATTACAGTTTCATCTTTTCTTCTTCTGAGAGAATGTATGCCCACCCTGAAAATGTGGATCAGTGTGTTTCTTGTCTTAGGAAGGTAGCTCCAGCTGAAGTGAATGTTCTTGTTTGATTTTTTTTTTCTCAGCACTAAAAAATCTTTCAAATGCAGAGATGTAGTACCACTTAACTGGAGATAATTCAGGCAAACAAAGGTATCAAAAGGTGCAAAACTTTCAGAATAACAAACAGGACCAGTGGTGAAATTTCATTATGAATCTGAGATATATTAAATCCTGGATAGTTGCTTTCATGAGGTCCATAATATAATGACAGAAGCATAACCAAATCTTAAACTATTAAAAATTATAAAAAGAAAGGTGTTATCTAGTGGGAAGAGCATTGCACTGGGTAGGTTTATCACTTAAAGTAGTTTTCAAGCCCAGGCAAACTGCTTTACCTCTGAAGTAAAGCTCTTTCTCATTTTATAGGCGTTATAATAGGCACCCTGTCAGAATTATACAGGGCAAGTTAATTTGGGGTATAAATAAGAGAAATGAATGTAGAATTGCTTTATAGATCACTATTATGAAATTGTGATAGTCTCTCTTTTTTTTAATACTTTATTTATTTGACAGAGATCACAAGTAGGCAGAGAGGCAGGCAGAGAAAGTGAGGAGGAAGCAGGCTCCCTGCTAAGTAGAGAGCTCGATGCGGGGCTCAATCCCAGGACCCTAGGATCATGACCAGAGCCGAAGGCAGAGGCTTTAACCTACTGAGCCACCCAGGTGCCCCCAAATTGTGGTAGTCTTATGTAAGGTATGCACTAGTGATGAACATTTAAAGCTTCATTTTGAAAAGAAATTCTTATACTCTCTCTCTTTTTTTTTTAAACATAGCTTTGTTATGCCAACAATAGGCTATGTTTTTTGCATTTGTGCTCACGTATTCACATTCTGATAGTCCTTGTAGCCAACAGATATTTAGAATCTCTGGTTGGCTCTGATCTTTGACTGTGTAGTAGTAGGTAAAAGCTTGCAAACCCATATGGGGTCACACCATACACTGACCTCAATAAGATCATTGTTGTAGCTACCAAAGTTTATTTACCTTAATTAGTTATACAGCAAATACCTGCATAATATATGTATTATGTATACATGCACACATTTATCATAGTCCTCATTTTATTATGTGGAGCTTTGAAAAATTACCACTGGATAAGAAAAGATAAAAAAGGTGAGAATCCTTTTCGGAGACTACATTTTTAATTTTTTCTGGGCTTTTCGGTCTTTTAAATGCTGAGTAGAAAATACCTTTTGAGGGGCGCCTGGGTGGCTCAGTGGTTTGGGCTGCTGCCTTCGTCCTGGGATTGAGCCCCGCATCGGGCTCTCTGCTCCGCAGGAAGCCTGCTTCCCTCTCTCTCTCTCTCTCTGCCTGCCTCTCTGCCTACTTGTGATCTCTGTCTGTCAAATAAATAAATAAAATCTTTAAAAAAAAGAGAAAATACCTTTTGATTTGAAAGGACTGCCAGTTCCCTACTCGTTGTGGTGTCCTCTCTGTACACTAGATGTCAGTATTGCCTTGCTAGTTGGCAGTCCTATATGTTTATGGATAGGTGTAGCCAGGCTGCTATTATTGATAAAAGGAAATATCCGTGTACTCTATAAAAGGCTAATTAGTTATGAAAGTTAAAATTAAATATAGGCTGTGAATATATTTTTTAGACTTCTTCTCTACAGATATTTATTAATATAAAAACTTAAAATCAAACTGAAGTGTATAAGTATGAAATCATGTTATATATCTGAAACTAATATAATGTTATATGTCCATTATACTTGAGTAAAAAGAAAAAAAGTCTACAGTTTACAAAATAACGCCAAAACTGAAAAAGACTATCTCATATGACATAAAGCAAATGTATTTCTTTTAGGATATATCTGAAGAGATTATAGGATCACCCATCCCAGAACCTAGACAGCGCTCAAGACTTTTAAGATCTCAGTCAGAAAGCTCTGATGAAGTTACGGAATTGGACCTTTCACATGGGAAAAAAGATGCTTTTGTGTTGGAGGTATTACTGCTTTAGATTAATTTCTCAAAGTTTTTGGAAGATAAGATGTATATTGTTACAATCAGATCCTAAATTGATGTGACGTGATTTTGTATTATTGCAACTGCTGTAAATATACAAAAGGTTTATTATAGAAATTATAGCAAATTTGAAAATATTAGAAGTTGGTAATATATTTTTTGATTAAGCCCAGGTACAATAATGCAGGTGGTTTTGGAAAAATTAATGTATGGGTTGAAATAAAATTAAGATAATGCCTAAACTAAAAAAATAATGCTTAATTCTTAGAGCTATTTTTGTAAACTTGAATGAATTTAAAGTGCTGTTTTTTGATTTACTGTATTTACTTGCTTCATGTGTTATATAACATGTTAGTATAATTGTATCCTTTCACATGTGTATAATAGCACTACAAATTCTGAGTATAGTGTTTTCTTACTGAATTCAGAAGGTATGGTTGAGCTTCCATTATAAAAATACACTCAGACCTTTCCTGGAGAATAAATGTGGCATGGAAGATCTATGGAGCCTCCTGCCTCGCAAGTCTGCTCCCTTTGCCCTGCCCTATAAACAGTTAGCTTCAATGGGGATAAATGATCTTCCTTTGGTATTAAGGAAAGGAAAACAATTGAGGATACTCAGAAATGTTCTGGTAAGGTTCCAGTTGAGAGAAAAACATCAGATGCCTTTACTTTAGTAAAGCAGGAAGCTCATGGTAGAATTTTTTGGGGATGGGGTTAGACATTTGAAGAATCTAGAACAGTGCCTATGGACGTGATTAGGATGTCAGCCATGGGAAATGCACAAGACTGAACTGAGGTGAGAGTGTTGACTTGTAGAAAACTCAGACTATATGGATGTTTGCCTGTTTCTCATATTTTTCTACAGTCTGAGAATGAACAAAAATTGGAGGTTGGTAAAAGAAAATGTCAGACTGAGGAGGTAAAAGGTGCTAGGGTACTTTTTGGGGTAGTGCTACTCAAAGTGTGCTGTGACTGCCTAGATAGCATCAGCACCATCTGGAATCTTGTAAGAAATGCAAATTCTGGAGCCCGTACTTCAGACCTAGTAAATGAAAATTAACTAAATGAAAATTTCAAAGTAGGCCCCAGGAATCTGTTTAACATTCTAGAGCATTATTGATCTTTATGGTCCTAGATCCTGGCTAAGTAGAGAGTGAAAGTGCTTCAGATCTGGGTAGAAGGCTGAGAGGAAGGTGCAGATTCAGTACGAGAGGGAACAGACAGGACATTGTAGTTGGAACTGGGTGTGGAATGTTTTTGGGAATAGTGGGCCGAGATATGGCCGTGACTGGATAGCTACGGTAAAGTTAAAAATGGTTCTTCAAGTCTCAATGGTAATGTGAAGGGACACTTGAAGTGTGTGAGAGTCAGTCAGATTCCTGCTGTATAGATGAATGTCAGCATATGTCTAGTTGGATGGTTTCACTATTTATTATTCACAATGGAATATTGTGAATTGTGAATAAGAAAAATAGGATTTGGATTTATTTTTCTTAGCTATGCCTTTAATTATCCCTATGTAATTTAGTTTTAAAGCAGTTTTGTATGTAAGTCAAAAGATCTTTTAAAATTGCCTTTATTAACTTATACAAGTAGAGATAATTGTTTATATCTGTATAAGCCTTTTGAAACATGTACTCATAAAGGCTTGAGAAAAGGCTCTCTCTTTTTTTTTTAACTGAGTATACTTTATAATGTGAAATATTTACTTAGAAGTATTTATAATAAGTAATGTGGAGAAATTTACAGATAATAGAACTTTTTTCTTTTTTAAGATTCTATTTTTTTATTTGAGAGAGAGAGAGAGAGCAGAAGGTCAGAGACTCAGACTCCCTGTGGAGCTGGGAGCCCTATGTGGGACTCGATCCTGGTACTCCAGGATCATGACCTGAGCTGAAGGCAATTGCTTAACCAGCTGAGCCACCCAGGCACCCAGAGCTTTTTTTTTTTCAAGTTTTGTATTTTAATTTAGGGGAAAATGGCTCCACTTTTTCTTGACTCTTGTGTTTTCTATTTAGTAAATAATAAAAACAATGCTTTTTTAAAAATTTGAAGTTATTATACATTTAGTACTTACACAATAGTTCTAACCCTTTTATTTTCAGATTGATGACACAGATGCTATGGAAGATGTACATTCTCTGCTTACTGATGTTCCTCCTCCTTCAGGTGAACAGAAAAAACATACTTTTGAGATGAGATTCGTTTTATATGTCAATATTTTAGTTCATAAATTATTATAGTAATACTAAATTTATTTTAAAGGCTTTATCAGTGTCACATCCTGTTATGTACTTTGCTGCTCCAAGGCTAATAAAACATAGTTTACAATTACTTATGTTAGAACTTAGGTGAACTGAATGGGTGCCTGACCGGCTCACTCAATAGAGCATGTGACTCTTGATCTTGGGATTGTAATTTCGAGCCCAATGTTAGAGATGGCTAAAAACTAAAATCTTAAAAAAAAAAAAATGCAGGTGAACTAGATTTTTATCTTTATTTTTTATTTACTTATTTAATTTGTTTTTCAAAGATTTTATTTATTTGACGGGGACACAGCGAGAGAGGGAACACAAGCAGGGGAGAAGGAGAAGCGGGTTTCCCGCTGAGCAGGGAACCTCGATGCCGGGCTCAAACCCAGAAGAGAGCTCATCTACATGAGCAGGGGAAGGAGCAGAGAGGGAAGCGGAGAGGATATCAAGCAGACTCCTCACTGAGCACAGAGCTTGTGAGGCTTGATCTCAGGGCTGTGAGAGTCAGATGCTTAACTGACTTGAACCACCCAGGTACTTCTAGGTAGACTGATTTTTAATCCTTTCATGTTAATACATTAAAAAAAAAACACCCAAACTCATAATTTATTAAGATGGTCTAAAGTTTACTGAAAGTGTAGTGTTTTAGAAAAAAGAATAAATGGATCTTATAGTTAGAATTCCATGTAATAAGTGAAACATGTTATTCTTTAACATAAAAATAGATAAAATAATATCATATAGTTTAACTATGATTTATTTTGACAGGCTTTTATAGTTGTAATACAGAGATTATGCCTGGTATAAATAACTGGACATCTGAAATACAGGTAAACCTTTCATAATTTTAAGCAACTACAACATTTATGATTTTAGCAAGTTCCTTCTTAATATGTTTTCTCTTTGACCACCTTATTGCAACTAAAATGTTAGCCTTTTTCATACCACATTATTTGTTATTACTCATTATTTGGCAGTTTTATCAACTGTCACAGTATTTAGATAAAAATAATAAAATGTCATGCTATTATATCTCCCCATATTTAGATGTTCACATCAGTAAGAGTAATCCGATTAAGCAGCCTTAACCTGACTAATCAAGCCCTTAATAAGAACTTTAATGATCTCTGTGAAAATTTGCTCAAGGTAGGAACATTTTGACTATATTTTAATTAAATCTCCTAAGAATTATGCAGTTAAAAAAGAAAAGTATATATTATCTGGAATATCTTACACAGTTGTGGGCTGAATGATTTTTATTTACATATTATATTAATCTTAACTCTCTCATCTGGTAAAATGCTAAAGTTGTGCTCTCCATCTTCATATGCCACATGATTAAATATATTTTAAGTTATTTTATAACTTTAAGCTTCAAAGAAATGTATTGCATATGTGTAAATTTTAAAAAATCTTTTGTCTTATATTTTTATGACTTAGTGATAATATGATTAAATCTTTTATTATTATTTAAAATAATCTAAGAGTACACAAAATAGAAGTGGACCAGCTTTGCTTTAATCTTTTAAAACTTTTCTTTTGCCATGATATAATGTGCAGTGGAAAATCAGTTTAAAAAAATTTTTAAATGGAAAGAAGTGATATTACTAATATATTCTATTATGTAGAGCCTGTATTTTAAACTGCGGTCTATGATCCCCTGCTGCCTTTGCCACGTAAATTTTACAGTATCTCTGCCTGAAGATGAACTAATACAGGTAATTAAGATTCGGTTTATTGTTAAAGAAAATTTCTGACTTTTATCTGATCTATTTTAATATTATAAATCTGCCATAACTGAATAAATATAAAGGATTTTACTTCAAAATATTTTTAAACAAACATACTAGAATGAATCAGACCACATATGTTTTATTTTTCTAAATTTTGAATTATCAAAGGTAGAATCTCATTTCTGGCATATATGTAATAGGATGCGTACTTACACGGGATTTCTTCAGTCCCTATGTTTTAGAGAAGGTACTTCAGTTCTTTCTGGAATATTTAGGTTTAGGTATATATGGCAGACTCAGTTGTAGTCTAAATATCTGAGGTTTTCTGTAATTTTGGCTGAGAATCTTAACCAGAAAACCAGATTAGTTAGTTAATATAAATTGTTCCATTACTGAAGAAGATTACTTAGGAAGATCTGTGAGAAACTTATTTTGTCAATGATTATTTTGCTAATCATATTGTTTCTGTAATTCTAGGTAACAGTCACAGCAGTTGCAATAACTTTTGATAAAAATCAGGCTTTACAGACCACAAAAACACATGTTGAAAAGTCATTGCAAAGAGGTAAACCTATGATGGATGGGAACATAGTTCATGTTTGTCTACAGTTATAGTTCAGTGAAAAAGGTAGATTAAATAAATGACTTATTTCTTGAAGAAGAGTTACTGTCACTTTTTCTGTTTATCAAGGTAACTTTGTGGTTGACTTGGTATTTTTCACATGTGAATAGGTGGTTGACTGGTGTTTATTTTATTTACATAGAGAGTGCTGCCTTTTTTTAGATTTTGGTTATAGCATATTCTGCAGTAATTTAGAGGTTTCTGTCCTAGGACCTTTAGGGAGGTCCCCAAGGCATCTGAGAACCTACTGATGTAGTTAGCACCATGTGTTTTTCTTAGGAAAGATCCTTGGAGTTGTCCTTTATCCAGTAAAATCTAGGAAGTACCATTCTCAATATATCCCAAAGAAACTCCCAATTTAAAAACTGCTAATGTGTTCTGAAAAAAAGGAGAGGGAAATAGTATGCTTTCTAATATTTAAGGACTTAAACCAGCTAAATAAAATACTCGTGATTAGTCTAAAATTTTTATAGTTGATTACATTCTACATGTATAGCATTGAATTAATGTCAAATAGAGATGTATTTAACGATTGCATTCAGATATTTATAAAGGAGGATAGAAAATAGCTGGTTTACGTATCATAGAACCAGTATGGTACAAAGAATAGGATAATAATGGTTGTTATTGAATTCTTACTGTTTGGAAGGCATTGTGCTAAGAGATTTATACTTAATATTTTTCCGAGGCTTCACAACAGTCCTAGCAGGGAAGATAGCATCTCTCAACATTGTGCAGGTGAAGGAAGGGTCTCCAGGGGAGTAACAAAGAGGAAAATAACCAGAATAAATTGGATTGGAAGAAATACATGTTTTATCCCAGATTCTTAATTAAAAATAATTAATTCTAGATCATTACTAAATAACCAGTGTTTTTCTTGCCTCTCAAGCCTCTACAGATAATGAAGAACTTCTACAGTTTCCGCTGGAGCTCTGTTCAGATTCACTTCCTTCTCATCCTTTTCCACCAGCTAAAGGTTGGTTAAGTGAGGGAAATGCAAACACAAATAAATCCTAGTTTCTAGTTCCTTTTACTTCTTCATTGTAGGCAGTCTTACTTAATGTTGAGCTGAAGATTTACTCTTCATTCCCTCATTGTCTGTTTCTTCATGTTCATGCAGGGGAGAGAGTAATATTCCTCTTATTTTAATTTCTCAAGTAATCTCATCATAAATTATTAAGGTAATGCTTCTTGTGATATTCCATTCTTATACTTCAAATGCATTAAAGTTTTATTTTCAGAACTCTGGATTTCCCTCGTGATATATTGGTATTTATATCTGGTAAGGTTTTTTCCAGCCACAATCAAAATTTTACAAAAATTTTTAAATTTTTTAGACAACAAAATACTGATTTTCTTCAGAAGAGATGTGGAGAGGGGCGCCTGGGTGGCTCAGTGGGTTAAGCCTCTGCCTTCTGCTTGGGTCATGGTCTCAGGGTTCTGGGATTGAACCCTGCATCGGGCTCTCTGCTCAGCTGGGAGCCTGTTTCCCCCTCTTTGCCTACCTCTCTACCTACTTGTGATCTTTTTCTCCCTGTCAAATAAATAAATAAAATCTTTTTAAAAAGATGTGGAGAGAGGTTTGGGTTGGGGATAGTACAAGTGAAAAAGGGATGAGCTGTCTTTAGAGCGTCTTGCTTATTATTGAGGAACATTGTTGTGTACTTAAAAGATATTGCCATATTTTCAAATGCAGAATGATAGTCTCAGCTTAATAGCAACAAATCTACTTAGATCTGTACAGTCTTTGGTGAAAAATGGGAGGTAGTATTTTCTATTTCTTTTCTGATTTCAGGACAATTTGTATTATAAGAATTACTTATAATTATGAATTATAATTGAATTATTCAGAATTACTGTACCTTAATTTGTAGCATTACATATATAATACATGTGGTTTGTGTTTTTTCATAATTTTTTAATTCTGAGAAATGATGCATTTGTTATTTCAAACCAAATTGGCTTTTCTAGCATTTATATTTTATAATATAAGGAAAATTTTTTTATGATTTATACTTCTCAGTTTGGTACCAAATTTGTTATGATACAGAATAGTTTTATAGTCACATTGTATATTAGTAGAGTCTTTACTAAATCAGTGCAAGCCCTGTTTATCTAGGTAAATAGATCTTGTCTCATATTTTGAAGATGAAATATAAGCTACTTTTATATTCTGAACTTTCTAACATGGTAACTGTGGTCCACTTTCTTTTTTAATCTATATTAAAATTCTAATTTAGAACTCCATAGAGAATTTTAGCATAGTTGAACTCCTTGAAAAAACAGAGAGGAAAAAATTAAATCCAAAGATAATTTGAGTTCAATTTGTAAACTAAATCTAGCTTCCAGAACAAAAAAAAAAAATGTGTAGAATCTTCCTTAGAACTGACTAGACAGAATATTTTTTAAAAACTTCTACTTTATATAGAAACTTGTATTTTTTTTTTTCAGAAACTTATATTTAACACAGGGTTAATTCCAGATCACTTTTAAGATCATTTCATTTATCCTTATCCTCCAGAGCAAGGGGTGGGATATGAACAGAATCAAAACCAAAAATCTAATCAATAATAGCAAAAAGATTTGATCAATTGCTAATATATAGGTATATACATTTATGGATATTGGGCCCCTGTTACCTCAGCTTTACCTTGTTAATCATTACTGATTTCTGCAGAAGATTAGATTTAAGTTCTATAAATTTACCATATCTATATTGATACCTTGCAATTTCTGCATTAGCTTTCAAAATGTTTTCAAAGTTAATTAGAATTAGTGCTTGTTGAGGTCATTAGTCTATTTTGTACAAATTATACTCTGAACTGAAAAACAATGAAAGAAGAATTTGTGTAGAATAAGACCTATCTGAACAATGCTTAAAATATTGCAACTTACTTTATAATGTGGAGAGGGGCCATAATGTGGACTAATAAAGTAGCAAACCTCGATTCTCTTCTCAGTTCTGCTACTGATAGTGTGAGAACTTGGGCCAATTAACTTCTAATAAGCCAACTAAGCCTCAGTTCCTCATATGAGGTAAATATGAAAAGATTAAGATTAAGACTCTCTCTACCCTTTAAAATTCTCTGATTCCTTGGGTTTCTATGGTTTATGGTTCTTCTAAAATTAACATGTTTCTATTATTAAGAACAAATCAAAAGCCAATTAATCAAAATCAAAAGGTAGTGTTTAAGTTACATTAAAAATTTCCAAATAGCTTCAAATCTGTTAAACCAGTAATTTTTAAGCTCTGCTTCTCCAGACCATGGGGTTTCTTCAGAGGTTCCTCGTGGCCTTCTAAAAAGGCAGGGTGAGAAGGGAGCTGAGGGGCGAGTAGAGAGAGATTAGATCTCTGGACCCCCTTCCTACCTCTGAACTAGAACAGCTTTAATTCAGTATGGTTTTATTTATTCATTTTCTATATGTGATTTTGTTGTACGAGTTTCAAAAAGTCTGAAAACCACTGAATCAGATGTCATTATCATCATTTTCATAATACTACATCTAATACTAATATATAGAAACCTTTTATACTAAGTACTTAACTGCAAAATCTATGTGCTTTTTTTGAATATTACATTTTAAAATTATCAGTAAACACTAAATAGTTTACCTGTATCTTTTTATAAATAGTTGTATAAATTGTAGTTTATGCTGCATGCCTGTTTATTATCTTTGCTTTCTCAAGTCTTCTCAGGAGGACATGGGCTATACTAAATATACTTGAAAATGTTATCAACAAAATATTTTGGAAGATTGGGGATAGAATGGGTTTTGCAATATTTTAAGATTTGAAGATAGGATGGGTTCTGAAAAATGTCATAGAATGTAATACATGAATGTAGTAATTGAGCATTATAACATGGAATGTTTTGAATAGAGAATAGAAGTATGTGGCAAAAGTTAAGCGTAGCAATTTAGAAGTAACAGGCAAGAGAGGAAGGTAAAAGTGCTAGGAATAAATGCTAGGAATAAGTGCTTGGAATAAAGAGAAATACAACCACAAGAGGCTTAAAAGTTAACTACTAATATTGATAAGTAAATAATTGTATAGTTTTTATAGTTTTGTTAGGTCAGTTAGCTAAGCTGCTGGAGCTTTTCTCTTTTTTATTTTTTAATTTTGAAAACTTTGAATCCTATTTTTCATGTTATTACAAATATGGCAATTTATTAAAAATTTTTTTATTTTATGTTGACAGAGTAGTTTCAAGAGGTATGCACAGTAATTTATTAATACTTCCATCTTTTAACTTGTAGATAAACCTTTCTGATAATTCTCTTTTTATGTTACTGAAAATGAATGAATATTATGTGAAAAAAGATGCTTCAATTACATGTATCCTAATTCACTGAGTAGAGTAAGCCTGGGCCTGAATTGTCCATCCATGTTCAAATTTTTCCTTTCATCCTTTGTTAAACTTAGTTTTGTTTCTCAAGGTAACAAAATATTTGTTTGATATATGGTTGGTTTGGTTACCTTGCTCTAAGTATTTGATTTTTCTGACTTGAATATTAAAAGATGCTGAGCCTGAATAATTTCTTCCAGGAAATTATGTGAAGGTCATCAAAATTCTTGATGAATACTATGAGGAACATAGATGATTGGCATCAATGTAAATACTTATATGAAGCTGTATTAAGAAAAAAAGGATGGTATAACAAGTTTTTTATATCACTCCCATGATGTTTTTTCCTCATCAATAGTGTGTATACTTTAGTTCTCTGAGTATTTACTACTTTACTCTGAAATGGCTTTAAGAGACTTTAAAAATGTTATAAAGGGATGGAACACATTCAGTAAAAATGGAGAATCTGAGGGACAGTAATTGGGGTGAAAAGTAAAAAAAAAAAATAAGATTTGTTTTACAGATTGTAGTTGATCTCAAAAATTTTATACATGTAGTTTTTATAGAAGGTTAGCACATTATTTTTGCTACATGTCTAAAGACCTAAATCTCAATATCTTAAATACCATGCTGTGAGGCTTAAGATCTTAGGGAAATGTATGTGAATCATGTGCCACTAGAAATATATCTCAAGTTTATAATAGGGTAATAGTTTTCATTCAAATTCTGAGAGGTTAGGCCTTTAAAAAGATTAGGTCAATTTAGTTTTTATTTACTTTTGGATGAAATTTTATGGAAGAAAAATCTTTTATACCTACCTTGTTCCTGCTTTCATTTTGCTTTATGCTGAAGTGATAGCCTCATGTTTAATGGCATAAGCTATAGGCTGGCAGGAGTACTCTTTTCATTAAGCAGCTGCCAATTAATGTGACAAGCATAGGTCACATTCTGGATTTCAGTATAAAAATAAAATCCTCAATACATTATATTCTATAATTAGGTATCACATTTGAAGTTTTTTAAATTTTTATTTTTATTGAGGCTATAAGGGTTATTTTTGTTAAGCCAAATTTGATTCTAAAAGGTAGTTTAATTTTTTACTTTTAATGACTTGCCTTACATTTTTTTAAAACTAGTGATTAGAAATATAAACCTATGAAAACTACAAAAGTTAGCTTTTATTTTATCCTGCCAATGAATGGTTCTAAATTCTTAAAACTATTACACAATTCTTTGCACTAACTAAAAATATCTTTATGTATTAACAATTCATTGCATGTCTGTTATTTCTCTCTTTTTAAAATGTATTATATCATTATGACCAACTGGTAGCAAAAATAAAAAATATTGAAGTTCTCCATGTTATTGATGGCCCCAACAATTAGTGGGAAGTCCTGAAAGGAGAGAGATATTGAGGGGAAGGAGATTGAAGGGAAAATAGAAAGCAAAGAGTGGAAAACTTATGAGAAACTTATCTGAGACATGGGGAGGAAGGAAAGAGAGAACTGATGGAGAAGTGTAGGGGTAAGGATCTTTGCTTCTTCGAGGCAGCTTAAGTTCAGTGAAATCCAGAGTCTGAGGAAAAGGGAGTAAGGAGCAAAGAAAATTGAATTGGGTTACTAATGAAAGTAGGTGTTATTTGGAAGAGAAGATCTGAAGGGTGGGGGAGAGGGGAGAACTGAATGCCTGGAAACAAAGGCAGGAAAACAGAAGATGGGGTTTGAAGAATAGTGGTGTAGGCTGTTGTACACCTTTAGCTGGAAGCTTTAATGATGTGAATAGAGAAGCTATTTGTGTTTGTCGTCTAATGTATGTATCGTAATGGTGGTTGAGTTTTTCCTCTTAGTGGACTATCTACTTTGAAGCTCTTTACGTTTTTTTCTATGCTTTAATAATTTTTAGCTCTCATATGGCAATTATCACTCCACCAATATTTGAATACCATTATGGACAAGATTTATACATAGTGTTTATACACATAACTACATACACACATAACTCCGTTGTTAGGCCAGATTTTATAGTTACAGGACATAGCTAATCAGTGCATCATAGATTGATGGAAATGCCAAAGGAAATATAAAAGAAATTTTGATCATAATAACGTAAAACTGAGAATGTTTAGGGACACGTGGGTGGCTCAGTCGGTTAAGCGTCTGACTCTTGGTTTCAACTCAGGTCATGATCTCAGGGTCCTGGGATCCTTCTTCATGTTGGGCTCCATGCTCAGTGAGGCTGCTTGAGATTCTTTCCCTCTCCTGCCCCATTCCCCCCATGCATGAGCATGTACTCTCTCTCTCTTGAAAATAAATAAAATCTTTTTCAAAAGTTTAAAATAAAAAACCCAAGAATGTTTTTAAAAAAAATTTTAAAAGATTTTGTTTATTTGAGAGAGACCATGCTTAACCCAGGAGCCCCTGTCTATTTTTTTTTAACATTTTATTTTATTTTATTTTTTTAAAGATTTATTTATTTATTTGAGAAAGAGCGAGCAAGAGAGAGCATGAGCAGGGGACATAGGGAGAGAGAAGCGGACTGTCTACTGAGCAGGGAGCCTGGCTTGGGGCTGAATCCCAGGACTCCTGAAATCACTACTGGAGCAGAAGGCAGGCACTTAACCAGCTGAGCAACCCAAGCACCCCCACCCCCCACCCTGAGAATGTTTGAATAGCTAAATAAAACATACATTTTTTTAAGACTTTAGATTGTATATATTTTCTTTTAAGTAGGCTCCATGCACATTGTGGAGCTTGAACTCAAACCCGAGATTAAGAGTTGTATACTCTAGCCATTGAGCCAGCCAGACACCCCTGATTGCATATATTTTAATATTTTTATCTGCCACAGAATCTTCAAAAGTTTCAGGAACTTTTTTTAGTTTTAGTAATATTCTTAAGGTGACCAGATAAGATTATCTCAGATACTTTTTAATTATTCAGAGCAAAGATGATCTGTAAATCCTAATGACATAAAGTGAACAAGTTGTCTGAGGACTTAGTGATTGGCATAGAGCTTTATCATAGCCAGCTGATACCTTTGTCATTGGTTATGACTGTTTAGAAGAATGGAGAGGCCTCAAACTTCAGAAGCACTGGAGCATATATAATTGTAGGAGGAAGAATCCTTGCCACATTGTTTTCTTTTGGTCATCAGTATGCTCATTTCCACTCAACTGCTTTTAACCTAGGCTAGTCCCCCTCCCCACACTGATAGAGCTTGTTAAATACTGTTAGAAGGTACTAAGAGAATAAGAAAACCTTATGTTCTGTTTGCCTTTCTCACTTTCTAGGGTTGTTCATTTATGGATAACAGGGTTATCACTTACGGGGGACAGTTTAATGAGACAAAATAATAATTTTCTTGTATCCAGTGGGAAAGGAGATTATAAGTGAAGTAGGCTGCTGTGTGGCTTGAATGAGACTTTCTGCAGCAGGAATGGGGGGAACCTAATATAAGAAGGGTTTGTCTCAAACTCTTCTATACAGGTATGGCTGACAGTGGGCATTAGCTCTTCAACAAAGCCCAAAAGATTTTAATAAGATTTCTAATCCTGAATATGAAATATGCTTTTTAAAAAAAAGTATTGACTTAGAGATTACATATGGGTTTATTTCTTTTTCACCTTAATTACTAGTTTACCACTGAACCAGACAGCTAACACCTGCAGTACCTTCTCTTTTGAGAAGACTTTTATCCTGGAAGCCAAACTGTAATTGGAAGAGCAGAGTAACTGAGAATCTGAGGTTATTAGACACCTGCAGTATTCAAATATCTGAAGTGCTGATGTTCGACTGTTTCCCGAACCATCTCATCTTGGGCCTTTTCTCTGAGAGAAAAATTAAGATCCTAGCAAACACGTTGGATGAACCAGCTCTCCTTGAATGAGATTAAAAAATGATGTATTTTAATCTTTCCCTTAAGAATATCTGTAATTTAAAAGTTTTTTTTTTTTTCCCCCAGATTTTAATTCAAATACATTTACATGTGGAGGCAGGGAAAAGACGTTTTCCCATGTTGCCCCCCACTTTTTTTGGAAAAAAAAAAGTTTCCATTTTTGTGGGGAAGTAATAAATGTACATGGTAAAAAATTCCCATCTTACCAAAAAAATCCTATAGTCCAAAATGAAGCTCCCTTCTTCGTTCATTTGCCTTTTCAAGAGGCAGCTACCCTCAACCAGCTTTATTGTCTGTCTTTGCAAAGATATTTTATTTTTTCCTTTTTTAAAAAGCAAGTATTTAATAGATCACTGTGTCCCTTAATTTTTTTTTTTTCACTTGATATTTAGAGTTGAGAACAGATAACTTTCTACATGTTTAAGTTCTTTGTGGACATTTGTCATTAAGTTATATACAGCTGCTACTGAGGAGTTTCATATTACCCAGATAATACTGAGATATAGAAGATAGTTTCATTTTAGTAATTTTCATATTTTTGAAGCTTTTTGCCCCCTGTTTCTTCACTTAAAAAACTTGCACAGAATTCCTGATGCCAGCTATATTTTTCTGTAAGTCTGTACTCCCTGAGTCTGTACTGCATAGGACATAGGAGAGCCCTGGGATTCTCCTGGCATATTTAAGCTTGGGTAGGCATTTGCTGTCCCAGCTTCCACACTACAGCCTTTTTCAGTACTGAACTAGCTGCCCGTTAGAGATGTGGTAAGCTTCTGAATGTCAATTTTGTTCTGGTCTCCTTCCTATTGGTTCCATCTCCTTCTGGGCTTCCAGAACTCCTCAGGATCCCGAATCAGGGAGGATGTTTTCTTGCCTAGATCTGCAGTGTGAGGGCATGATGGTCAGGCACTTCCACAGCATGGTACCCTCACAGTCATTTTGTGGATCCTACCTAGTAATCCCTTTTATTCAATGGCTCTGTTTTATAAGAGAAATGTCAGTCACTGTACACTTTCCAGTATTAGTTAGTGGTCACTTGCTTGGTAAAAATGGGAAGAGGAGGGAGTATGGAGAGATACTCCCATTGCACCCGATTAGCAGAAACCTGTACAAATCTTATTTTTAAAAGGCATATCTTTTGTTAATTTAAGAATATTACCAAAAGATTAACACACTAATAAGCAGGGATAAAAATATGTACTTACTTAATTTATAGATTCTTTTTAAAAACTGCATGATTGCAGTTATTTTTGGTGTTTTTTTATGAGTTATTTCTAACTTGGCAACGCTATTCTTTCAGTTATAAAATTCTTTGAAACAAAAATTCAAATATGCTAACGTAGAGTCTGAACTTTAGAAATAGATTATGAAGGTTTTTCTAATAGTGCTGTTCAAATTTGTATAATACTTTAAACAGGTATAATAAAAATACAAAATACTAGGGAAAATTCTGGATGCTCCTTTTATAAGGTTAGTGTTAGTGGAAAGGGAGTGATTCCAGTTTGGAATCTAGCTCTGTCTGTGGGGAACACTTTTTAGTTCTATGATGTGTTGATGCCACCAGAGGGAGCTGTTGATAGCAAAGTCCTTGAATGAAAGGGAGTTGGGAGAGGGGGAGGGTTATAGCTAGTAAGCAAGCAGTTTGTTTATCTTTGAGACATAGGTTATTGCCTGGTCTATAATTTTTAATCTTACTGACCCCCTCACCCCCACCTCCCACACACAAACATTTCCCCTCTCCATGTTTCATTTCAGATTTTCTTCCTAATACATTGATGCTTTTCTGTGCTCAGTTTTTTTGCCCTGTTTTCATCCTACTAACATTTGTTACTATGTTTATATTTTCTCCTGTCTATAATGTTTTTGAAACTCTTCTTGTGTTAGAGTATCAAGTAGACTTCCTTGGCATGATATTTATTAACTGAGCTAGTTTTCATAAATCAATAGAAACTGCATTTAAAACCTAAATACTTCTATTTGGTTTGCTTTTATAATGAAGCCATAAAGATTTCCTTGTATTCATCTGGCTCATAGAGGTTTTGACAAACAGCAAAGAAGAGATACTGGCTTGTACTTAGCATTCAAGCTAATGTTGTTCATATTGTCTTATTAGAACACCTGGAGAGTGCAAGTTCTAACTCAGGTATACCAGCTGCACAGAGAGGTGAGTTTGTCTAATTAAGCAAGTAGTCACCAAAGGTGTGAAATTCTAGTGTGGTGGTGCATAAACATACAGACATTGGAGAAATGCACTGGACAGTGGAATAGACACCAAAACGTGACTTTATTGTAGTTAGAATGTATCTTTTAAAATACTAATTAAACTAATATTTACATTTTTAGCATTTTAATAGTTTCCCTGTTTCTAAAAATAAAATCTTAGCTCTTTAACATTTTTTTAGCTCAGTAATAGCAAAAGCTATTCTTTTGAAAAAGGAGAACTTGTTAGACTCCTACTTGCTTCCCCAGTCAGTGTCATCAGAAGCTTTGTTGCCAAAATCAGATGTGAAAACAGAATATTGACCAAAGTGACCTTTTGGCTTTCCTGTTACTGATGGTAGAAAGAATGTGTTTTAATAAAAGATAAGTCAACTAGTGATTTTTAAAAAATGTATTCTTCAGCATTTGATTCTTATTATTTTTTTGATTTTCAGGGTAAAAACAGGGAAGTGAATTATTCACCAAGTTTGAATTATAAATTAAAGTCATAAAATATAAACAGTTAACACATTGTAAAGTACAAAGAATGGGAAATAAAATTAGTTAAAGCAGTATATGGTCCTTTCACTGATACTCTGTTAGACTTTGCTTCTGTTTTCCCTAAGCAACCACACAACTATGACATCACCAAAAGCGCTCAGCCAGCTAACTGAGAACTTGGTTTTGGACAAATCAGTGTCTAAAGCTTGACTCTTTACTCTCTCTCATATCTGACTTGAAAAGGACCATTCTTTTTCTAAGTTACAGTTAAATTACATCATCAGAAGGAGTGTTATGACGAGTAAGAGACGTCACCCATATTTTTTCTTTGTTTTTTCTTTTGTTTTCTGTCTGTGTTTTCAGCAACGTCAGTTGATTACAGTTCCTTTGCAGACAGATGCAGCAGCTGGATAGAGCTCATTAAACTGAAAGCTCAGACCATAAGGCGCGGATCAATTAAGACAAGTAGGCGGATGTTTCTACCACATTATGATCTGAGAAGCATATCCCTGATTTCCCAGTGGTGAAGGCTAGACCTTACGAACCAGCAATAACATTGCCAATCAATCACGTACTGGAGTGTGAAAGCTGCAGATACTAATGGTCACTTAGCCAAAGTTATTAAAGGGCCTTTAGATTTGTTCATTTTAACTGTACAATTGTGTTTTCAAAATTTTACTTTTTGTGACGGTATTCTTCCAAGTGTATAGAGACTTATGTCCCTTGAATGGAAGGAAATTGTGAGCTCTCTTATTGAAGAGATGGTCTTCCAGGACCCAAGCTACCATGTAGTGATGGCATCTGCTAGTTTACTGACAGTGATACCCAGAGGGCTAAAAGAATGAGGTATTTCTGAGTAGAAAATAGCTAACTCTTATCTCACTGCTACAATCAGCATCATTACCTACATGTTCTTTATACTCCATGTGTTCTGGTAGAATCGGAGGTAAATGTATTTGAGTGAAAGAATTGACATTAAAAAGGAGGAAACGGTGTTTTGGAGGAAAGATCACAGGATATGAAACCAGACAGATCTGGTTTGGGATCCTATAAGTGTCGTTTTAATAGCTGTGTGACCTTGGACAAACTATTTAACTTCTCTGAGACTTAGTTTCCTCGTGTAAAATGGGGATAATAATACCTATATTGCTGGATTGTTGTAAGGATTAGATATATATGCATATATACATATGTATGTCTGGCTTATGGTAGTTACTTATTAAGTGGTAGCTATTATTTATGTTACTTTATAAACAATCAATTTTGAGACAGCCAAGGTCATTGTTAAGTTTTTAAAATTGTGAGTTTGATCAAAATGGTTTGAAGAAGAAACCAATTACAACTAGTTAATGTAAGGTTTATCTACAAGTTGACAATGATGAAGTCGTCTGAAAAAGATGGAAAAAACTGCACTGGGAAATATAACAACTTTCACACTCTCTTTGTAATAATTTGTTCCTACAGCAGATAATTTTTAATGCTCTACCGCTTTTTCTTTTTCTTCACTTTATAACGATCATTGTGTGTGTAGCTGCACCGCATCAACATTTTCTTTTGCAGGAATGCCATTTTTCTTCCAAAAGAATTCCATTCCAGCATTTCCTCTTAAGTTTTTCTTTCTCTCTCTTTTTAATTGCATGCAGTGCATGATAATTTCTTTACTTTCATGACATTGCTTAGCCTCACAGACAGCTGAATGTTGTCACCACTTACTTGGAAACCTTAGGGAATAATTGAGTTACCAACACCCGATCTTAATGTTTTTTCTTCTTTCTCCAAATTTAGCTGTGACAGTTGAAAAAGCAAGTCCTATGGGTGAAGGAAATTTCCGGAACCGTTCAGCTCCACCTTGTGCAAATTCTACAGTTGGGGTTGTTAAGATGACACCTCTTTCTTTTATTCCTGGAGCGAAAATAACTAAATATCTTGGGATAATTAACATGTTTTTTATTCGGGAAACCACTTCTCTTCGTGAGGTAATTTTACAACATTGTTTTTGTGAATTTTCTGATTAAAGACAGTAGTAACAAACTGTCTTCAGATTGTTATTTCAGATTGTTATTACAATTTCGATTCATTATTTTTTGCCAAAGTAATCACAGCACTCATGCACATACATACAACTTTTTTTTTTTCCCAATAACCTGTATGGATTGATTCTAGATTAGACTTGCCAAATTTCATATAGCACTTAGTATTATCACAAGAGTTATGTTGGATTTAATTTCATTTATTATTAGAAATCCCAGATCCTCATTATATGATAAATAAAACAAGTAAATTTATCAATGTATGATTAGAGATTTAAAACAGCCTGAAATTTCAGCTTAGTTTTCTTAAGTAGTTATTTGTCTGAGATATATTTAAATAATAGTTTTTAAGGACTTATATTTAGAAATCATAGGGGACTAAATTATAGATAGGTGTCTATGGGGATAGTTTATAATTTTTTCCCCCTGAAAAAGAATTAAGCTGCTTGTTTTCTTTCCACCTCTCCAAAAGTACATGAGAATGCCATTTATTCAAATTCTTACCTCTTACTGGGTAACAGTAGTTACAGTGTTTTGATGTGGTCAAATTTAAGAATCACGGTCAGCCTATTATATCTGTAATTACACAGGAATTTAAACTCGAGAAAAAAATTGTATTTATATTGTATCTTATGTTATGAAATAAGACTAGAGCAAATACTGTGAATAGGGAAATTTTTTATTGAATAGGTATGAAACCCAATAAACTCTTCAGCAGTTTGTATTTTTTTAGAGTGTGTGCATTATAAAGATGACTTAACTCTGCTTTTTTCCCATTTTCTCTCCATTAACGTTTCTACACTTCCTTAGAAATAATAGCCATCATACTTTTTTTTTTTTTTTTTTTTTCCAAGTAGGCTCCATGCTGGGTGTGGAGCCCAACACGGGGCTTGAACTCATGACCCTGAGATCAAGACCTGAGCTGGGATCAAAAATCAGACTCTTAACCCCCTAGCCACCCAGGCGCCTTGGCCCTCATACTGTTTTTTTTTTTTTAATATCATGCTCACCTGCCTGGGACAGTGCCTGGCAGAGTAGACATAGGTATTTTTGTGTCAATGAGGGAATGACTTCTGACAGAATGATTAGGTAGATGTTTCCTTTATGATAAATTAGTTTTAAATCATATTCTAATTGTGTTGAGATGGAGAAGACAGTATCTTAATATAGTCTCAAAATCCTTTGAGACTTTAATATAGAATTAAATTAGGTGACGCTTAAGCCCATTTAAGTCTGACAAGGAAAGTTGAGTGTGAGAAGCTGGTATAGATTGGTGAATTAACTTTTCAGTTGCTCTTAATAGTACATGGATATTGCATTATTTTAGTCCATAAAATTTTATCCCCTAAGTGCCTTCTCTACTACTTGAGCAGCCATACCCCAACATGTTGCTTCATAGTAGATTTCCCTTCAACAGAAATTTGTAATATTAACTGGATGGCATAATATCCCAAATGTATTCATTGCTTGCTAAGTTGTTACTTGCTTTCAATTATGTAATCTTTTAAGAATTACCCCTCCGTAGTTTCTGTTACTCTGCCATCAGAATTTTGAAGTTTAAAAGACAGGAGTAAACCAAATACAAGTAAAAGAAAAAAAAAAATGTACTGAGCTGTGAACTGAGTAGGAGGTAGGCTGAAATACTCAATTCCTTAACTACAAAGAGAGCTACCTTTAGATAGCTACCTCTCTCTGGCTTTTTAATAAGGTGTGTTCTGGTCAAATGTTTTTTCTAACAGTGCATTAAATTTTGCCCTTAACTTCCAATTTAAAGTTTGAAATTTATTCCTAGACTGTGTAAAAGCTGCAGTAGAATTTGCGGAAAACTTAGGTTCTAAAGTATTTTAGGCTCTCAGTTAGACTTTGGTTTCTGTTTTATCTTTGAACACTGAAAACCTTCCATAACCTACTGGATTTCATTCCCTAACAAATATGTATGGAATGCTCAGTGTGTGCACCTGTTGAACTAGGTGTTAGCAAAGAGTTACGAGCAAAACAGATGGCGGTCTCTGACCTGATGGAATTTACAGTCTAGAGGAGTGGAGCCTGGTGAACATTCAACAAGTAATCATTAACTAATGTATAATTACTAGTGATAATAAGTAATATAAAGAAATACAACAGAGGCTATCAGAGGATATAACAGGGGGAACTTAATTTAGGTCTGAGAGTTAGGGAATGTTTCCCTGAGGAAATTACATATAAACAGGGACCTGAGGAATTGAGTAAGAATTATCCTGGAAAATTGGGTGAGGATCCATCAGGGACTTACCCTGCACAAAGAATCTGAGGCAGGAAAAGTGCTTGATAGGTTTGAGAAACTGGTAAAAAGGCAAGTGTAGTTGGAACATGCTTCGGAATGGGAGATACAGCAAGCAGACAAGTTTATTGGTTATATTTACCATCAGTTTCTGTGAGTGATAGGAATGATTTGATGGAGATACTGGAATTGGAGAAAGTTTGAATTCCTGCTCTGCCATTTTTTATTAGCTATGTGGTCATAGTCATGGGCATGTGACACATTTTCTGACATCACTTTCATCATCTGTAAAGTAAAGGGATAATCCCTATCACAGACATGTTCAGTGAAGGTTTGTTTGTTCATTCATGCAACAAATCCTGTTGCAAGGGAAATTAAAATGATCACCTATTATATTAAGATCATTTAAGATGTTTTAGTATAATTTGGCATTTTGTATAAATTCATGCATACAGTTAGATTTTCTTGTGTATTACTTGCTAGGAAGGAGGAGTCAGTGGTTTTCTCCATGCTTTTATTGCTGAAGTGTTTGCAATGGTGAGAGCTCATGTTGCTGCGTTAGGAGGGAATGCTGTTGTCTCCTACATAATGAAGCAGTGTGTCTTCATGGAGAATCCAAATAAAAACCAGGTGAGATGCAGTTACAAACTTCTATAAGTGAGGATTTCCCCCGTGGCTTTCCCATCTCCCACTGTCTCCCCACCCACCACCAAAGAGAACTGGTCTTCAGAACTTTTTGATTCTAGATGCTTAAAACATGTGTGTGCATCTGGATGCAATACATAACAAATGTATTGATAAGTACGGTCATATATAGATCAGATGCTGTTTTCATATCCTGGGTATTCTTTTTTTTTTAAAGGTTTTTATTTTTTTATTTTTTTATTTGACAGACAGAGATCACAAATAGGCAGAGAGGCAGGCAGAGAGAGAGGAGGAAGCAGGCTCCCTGCTGAGCAGAGAGCCCAATGAGGGGCCCGACCTCAGGACCCTGGGATCATGACCTGAGCCAAAGACAGAGGCTTTAACCCACTGAACCACCCAGGCGCCCCCATATCCTGTGTATTCTTAAATACCTTTGGAAGTTTTGCTCCTAAGTTACTGTGGAAGACACCCTTTAGTTTGGACTGTGATCTGTCCAGTTCTAACTACCATAGTGGTGAAGAGTATGTCCCAATTATTATTCCTCAAAAATAATTCTGTTAGTGGGGGCAAAGAATTGTTGCTTAGGATTAATTTTAGAATAAATTTCTTTTATCAGTATTTTTCATATAATAGCTTACTTTGAATTGTTAAAGTTTCCTTTAAAAAATTAAAATTATCAATGGGGTTTTTTTGAATTTCCTTTCTTATGAATTACCTTCTTTTTTTTCCCCTTTGTTCATTTTTCTATTGTCTACCTTTTCGAAGTGACTTAAAAGCTTGTGCTTTTTCAGCTATGTAGCACCCCTAAAATAGCCTAAAACCATGAGCATATCTGTGAGTTGGTGATTGAACATTTCCTGTTGTTTGTATAGGCACAGTGTCTTATAAATGTAAGTGGTGATGCAGTGGTTTTTGTTCGTGAATCCGAATTAGAAGTGCTGTCAACTCAGCAGCCTACTGCCAACTGCCAGCCATCATGTCCTGGAGGAGAAGTTACAACCTGAAGTAAAGCAGAAAGGAAGAACTCAACTAAATGAAATTCATCTGTCACCATTGTTTTTTCCTTAATTATCTTACTGGATTTTTAAAAGTGAACTTAATTTGAGATAATTAAGAAAGGAATGGTACATTATGAGTAGATTTGATTTGTCTGGAATTTCTAGGAGGCATGAGAATTTTAAAATCTTGATGTTTTGTTTGCCAGTCCTTGTCAGGCCCCATGGGATCTCAACTCCTCATTAAATTTGGGTAGATTTCTCAGAGAACTTAGCAGAGATGGAAGTTACTTGTAGTTTATGTTGACTTTAATAAAATCATACTTTGAAACAAAATGGTGAGATTATCAAGAAATTGTAATAGCTATCCTAATGTAATTGAGAGAAACTAAGCAAGAAATTTACAAATTGTCAATGCATTAAAAATCTGATTTGAGGAATGTGAGAAAATGGAGAAAAGTTTTAAAAACACTATGTGGGTTTCCTAATGTGTTTTATTTTGAGAACAACTGAATTTGGAATTCGGTAACAACTGAAAGGAAGCCATCTTTTAAAAACAAGTTAAAATTCTGCAGCTTGTATCCATACTCTGTCCTAACTGCTGTAAAAAAAAAAAAAAAGTAATTTATTAGAGCCAGTGCCCTTCCATTGAAAGTTTTATTAATGTCTGTAAGGAGGGAGGAAAAATCTATGTAATCTTGTAACTGGCCAAATTTCGTTAGTGTTTAATTTGTCTAGAAGAGGCTTGGCTTCAACTGGAAAGAACTTTTGTTGACATAGTGAAAGTATGATTGATCTAGTAGGAGCATAAAATTATTTCTAATAGAATCATACTGCACTCCTACCAAATAAACAGAGTTACATCTTAGGGATTTTTGATGGTTAGTTAGATTGTATTTGGCATAGAATTTGGAAATGTAACTTGAATGTAAATATGCTGCAAAGTGTTGAATGTATACATAGAAATACTTTTTCTGTCAATGCCAAATACCTATTATAAATGAACCTTAAAAAGTACATTCCTCCTTTGCACAATAAAATTTCTTTATAAGACTTATGATTTTGCTCTTTCAGGATAACAAACCACCGTAAAGATTAGGAGTCATTTCCTTGTTATCACAGGTGTCAATATTTTTCTGTATTTTGTTTATAATTTTATTTTTTAAATAAAAAGTTTATAAACTGGAATATTCCCGAATCTCTTCTTTGCCTACTTTGTGTGGTGTAGTACTGCCATCCGATCACCTCCATTCATTCCTGCAGTCAGCAAACATCTGTTGGGCAGCTCCTAATCCTTGTGGCACTTTCATTGTCTTTGGTAGGTAGGTACTCACATTGTGAATTCACATTGAATGTATTCACATTCAACAACTACTGTATGCCTACTAGATATTAGATCCCAGGGCACAGTTTTAGACAGTGAACAAAACACACAAGTTCCTATGATCATGGAGCTCGTTTTCAGTGGCTACACAAGTAAGTTGTAAACTGTGCTCTGTGTGTGTGTGTGTGTGTGTGTACACACACTATACATACTATACATATATGTGTGGTGTATATATATGTATGTTTATATATGTATATATATGTTTATGTCTTGTGTGTGTATATATACATATATACGTTCGTGTGTATACAGATATACGTATGTATATATGTATATACCCGCACTCACACACTAAAACAATTGCTAATGCTTACTGAATGCTTACTATATACCAGGTAGTATAATAAATAACTATATATATATATTTTAATGATTTTATTTTTTTGTCAGAGAGCACAAGGAGGGGCAGCAGCAGGCAGAGGGCGGAGGAGACTGACTCCTTGCTGAGCAAGGAGCCTGATCCAGGACTGGATCCCAGGATCCTGAAATGATGACTCAGCCAAAGTCAGATGCATAGCAGACTGAGTCACCCAGGCACCCCAAACATTATTACTAATTCTTGAACATTAAAGTAGCTGGGTGGCATTAGCTCCATTTGGTATGAACAATTGTATACTTAACAGAGGCCTGGGCTGATTTCTAAAAAAAGCTGGAATTTCCTTAATTACTCAGGCTTGCTCTGTTGGCTCACATGAGCCATTTGCTCATGTGCTCTACCTTTGAAGCATAATTAGCCCAGGCCAAGAGGGGCTCTTTCCAGAAAAGTTCATGTTGCCCTATACCCCAAACGCTACTGCTTATTCCTTTGTGTGGATTCCCTCAAAAAACGATCATTTTTACAGATGTGCTGGGACTTAGTACTCACTCTTTTGGAAACACTGAGGCCAATTTTAGTATTTATAACATGCCTCATATGTATCTCTCTCATTCGTTATTGCTGCCCCAAGGGTCAGCTACAAAACTTAACCATTGTTAGATTTGTTAACTGCACCATCCCACTTCTACCTCCTCCTCTTTCCGAATCCATTGCCGTCTGGCTTCCAACTCCTCTGCCCTTTGTATGTCAATGACACAAGTACTGGATTGCAGTATTACATTGCAATTTTGATTAATGTATAGATGGGATCATATACACAATTTTAAAAAGAATGGCTTTATTTTTTTTTATCTTTTGGCCTGGCTTTCTTCTCTTTTCCATCACATCTCCATTAATCTTCTAAAGAGTTCTAATTTACAATTGATAAAATTAATCGATGTACAGTTCAAGGGGCTATGACAAATGGCTTCAGTTGTGTAACCAAGGTAAAGAACATTCCCATCACACAAGAGAACATTTATCTCTCTCTCTCTCTCTCTCACACACACACACATGGACATACATTAAAACACATTTCCATCACCCCAGGAGGTTTCCCTTCTGTCCTGTAAATGGGATCTTGTGTTTTGTTGTTGTTGTTTTGTTTTGTTTTTACAGATTTTATTTGAGGGACACCCAGGTGGCTCAGTTGGTTGAGGGCCTGCCTTTGGCTCAGATCATAATCTCGAAATCCTGGGTTCGAGTCCTCATCAGACTCCTGGCTCAGTGGGGAGTCTGCTTCTCCCTCTGCCATTCCCCCTATGTATGCTCTCTTTCTATAAATAAAATCTTAAAAAAAAGATTTTATTTATTTGAGAGAGAGACAGCACAAAAGAGAGAACATGAGAAGGTGGGGGGAGTGGGAGAAGCAGGGGCCCTGCGTGGAACTTGATTCCAGGATCCTGGGATCACGATCTGAACCAAAGGCAGCCACTTAACTGACTGAGCCACCTGGGTGCTCCAGGATCTTGTGCTTGACAACTTTCACTTAGTGTAATGATTTCGGTGCAACTACATGTGGACAATACTTTTGTCTGTTATGACTAGAGTGATTTTTAAAATTCAGTTAGCACTTTTCGGTGAAAACTGAATTCCTATTCTTTGGAGTTTACCTTTTCTTGTTGATAATTTGCCATGTGTGTGACAAAGTTTCCCGTTATTTTGTTGTCCACCAACATAGTTTATTTTACCTTTTTATCATATCCAAACATTTAATTTTATTATGAACAATATGACTATGACTATCTTTTCTTTCTTAGATTCCCTTAATTAAGATGATCTCCCCTTGATTTTTTGGTTACCTTGAAGGTTCACCAAACATGTCCTGAATTGCTCTCATCTCAATGGCTCCTCACCAAACTTATTTCTTACCAGATAAATGCCAGTCTTAGCTTGAGTCAGATACCTGAGGGAGATCCAAAGCC
The DNA here is from genome assembly GCF_030435805.1 of Mustela lutreola. Lineage (NCBI taxonomy): Eukaryota > Metazoa > Chordata > Mammalia > Carnivora > Mustelidae > Mustela > Mustela lutreola. The sequence continues at coordinate 78,834,586 of NC_081297.1, read as the reverse complement.
TAAACCTTTCTACTACACCACCCAATTTCAGGGAACAAGATGCATAAAGGTGAGGAGGCATGAAAATGTATGTGATATGAAAGTAACACATTTATTTACAAACAGTTTAATAGTTTCTTTTTCTCCAGAGGAGGATTTTTCACAGAGTACTTTGAGAATCTGATCTAAACTCTGGAACTTTTCCCCAGAGAAATAAGCAAATCCTTGATATTCTGCATACTTATTCAGAAAGTTTATTGAAACGTTGAAATCCCTTCACTGACCCCGACTTGAATCAATGGAGGAGAATAAAGAACCAGGCTGAAGTAGAGGTTAGGAATGATCAGGTAAATGCTATCCTAAAAATTTGCCTTTTCCGCAGTAGGAAAGTCAAATTTTTAAGATTAGATTTTTAAATATTAAAAAACCCAGGGGTGTCTGGCTAGTTCAGTTGGTGGAGTGTATGAGTCTTGATCTTGGGGTTGTGGGTTTGGGCCCTACGTTGAGTGTGGAGATTACTTAAAAATAAAAAATCTTTGAAACAAAAACCCCACCAATGTATCTATGGTAGGCAGAATAATCCCACCCCCTCGAAGACGTCCGCAGCCTAATTTTTAGAACCTGTGACTATATCACCTTACAGGACAAAAAGGACTTTGCAGATGTGATCAGAGTTAAAGACCTGGAGATGAGGAAATTATCTATGGTTATCTTCAAGGGTCCTAGAATCTAATCTTCCTCGAAAGTGGAAGAGAAAGGTTTCAAAGAGTAGGTTAGAGAGATTCTATGAGAGATGGACTCAATCTGCTTTTGAGGGCTTTGAAGAAGGAAGAAGGGAACAGTTGAGAAACGTGGGTAGCCTTATACTCCAGGAACAGCCCTCAGCTGACAGCTAGCAAGAAAACGGATCTCCGTTCTATAACTGAGTTTTAACAACTCAAACGGGCAAGGAGATCGATTCTCCCTTAGAGCCTCCAGAAAAGACCAGAGCCCTACTCATGGCTTGATTTTAGCCTTGTGAGACCCATATCAGGTTTCTGACTTACGCAACTGTAAGATAATAAACTTGTTGAAGCCACTAAGCTGGCAATAGTTTGTCATGGAAGCAATAGAAAATGAATACAAAGTTCTTATAAATTTAAACTACGCCCATATCTAAAGTTGCAATATTTATGGTAATATGAAATCCTTCACAAACTCAGGATATAAGTACAGTCCTTTTATTTTTCTAATGAGTTTTTTTTTGAATACCCAGCCTATTAGGATAAATCCAGAATGTCCCACCTTTGAGGTCGTCTCCACTTCTAATACTGTTCAAGAACTGTAGGGGCTCAATGCAGTCCCCAGGACTTCAAGGCAGCTTCCCCACCCAAGCTCTGCGGAATACTCTTACCTTTGCTTCTCACTGCCACATGATGTCGCTGTTGGAATGGACTCCGCACAAACGGACCGCGCGGGTCTCCCGCAGTAATGACGCCAATTTAGCCAAGACTCCTGCAAAGGTTTGCTTGATTCCTGCAAAGCTTTGCTTGATTCTTTAGCAGATTGTCCTATTTCCTCCATGCCTACGTACACCATCTAAGGAAGCCTGCCAAGTTTCAGTTCCTAGTGCTCAAGCCAGCTGCCAATGGAGTCGTGAGAGTTTCCTATAAATTCTAGATATCAGAGGTTGGTTTGTTTAAAATACATATTTTGCAGACATTTTCTCTCAGTCTGTGACTTATTTTGCATTTCTCAAACATTGTCTTTTGGGGGAACAGAAATTTCTAATTTTTTAAAAAAGATTTTATGGGTTTATTTGACACAGAGAGAGCACCAGCAGGGGGAGTGAGTGAGAGAGAGAGAGAGGCAGGCTCCTCCCGGAGAAGGAAGGCCCAGGCCACGCAGGGCCAGATTCCAGGACCCCAGTATCATGACCTGAGCGGAAGGCTGAGCCTTAACCAACTGAGCCACCCGAGCCCCATATATTTCTTAATTTTGAAAAAGTCTACGTTTTTTTTTTTTTTTCTTTTGTGGTTTGCGCTTTCTGTGTTCTAAGAAATTTATGCCTAACCTTACATTGTGAAGATTTTCTAGAAATTTCAGATTTTGGCTTTTCTTTTTTAGGTACATGATCATTTCAAGTTACATTTTGTATATGATGTGAGGTTTGGGTTAAAACTCTTCCCCTTTCTGCGCATGGATGTCCATGTGCAAATTGCTCCAACACAATTTGTTGAAAAGACAAACTTTAATATATTTGATTGACTTGACATTTTTGTTGAAAATCGATTAATTGATTGCCCATATACACAGGTGAGCCATTTTATTGGTTGAGTTCTGGATCTGTCATGTGTTCCATGTGTTCCACATATCTATCCTTTTTCTGATATTACATGATCTTGATTCTTCTAATTTTATAGGTCTGGAAATCAAGGAATGTGAATCTTAAAAACTTTGTTCACATTCTTGAAAGATATTTCTGATAATTTTAGTTCCTCTGTTTCTTCCATATAAATTTTAGGGTAGCTTTATATTGAAGAAAATTCCTGCTTTTTAAAATTGGGATTGTGTTGAATCTATAGATCAGGTTCGGGAGAATTGACAATTTAATCCATGAACGTGCTATTTCTTTTACTTTTTTTCATTAATATTTTGTTGTTTTCAATATACAAGCCTCACACAAATCTTGCATGTTTCTTTTTTTTTTTTAAGATTTTATTTATTTACTTGAGAGAGAGACAGTGAGAGAGAGCATGAATGAGGAGAAGGTCAGAGAGAGAAGCAGACTCCCCATGGAGCTGGCAGCCCGATGCAGGACTCGATCCCAGGACTCCAGGATCATGACCTGAGCCCAAGGCAGTCGTCCAACCAACTGAGCCACCCAGGCGTCCCTTGCATGTTTCTTGAGGGGAGAGTTATATCTAAGTACTCCATGTTTTTTGGTCCTATTATTAGTGGTATTGTTTTAATTTTTTTTTCTCTTTTGTGCTGCAAAAAGCTTTATTGTTTCCATTTGTCCCACAGCTTGGGAGGAGGCTCCAGGATCCTTAGAATGCTGCCCAATGACTGCGTGTAGGGAGGGGGCCAGGCGCAAGCACTGGCACCAGAGGGATGCCCGCGGGGCCCCTCAGAGGCCGCTTGGCTCCGGAGGTTTTCCAAGAGGAAGTGATACCCACCCAGCCCGGTCCGGGGGCAGCCTGCAGAGGAGAGGCAGGTGGTCGCCACCTCGTTGATGAGTTTCCCCTCCTCCCCCGGGAAGTGCGAGATGCGCGTCTGCGCAGACAGAACCGGGCACGCGGAGCAGGAGGGCCGGCCTCGGGGCTTCGCCAGGACCTGGCCCTCACGTCCATGTCTTTGTTACTCATCTTGGCACAGTTTGTGCAAGTCCTAGAAGAGAGCCGGCTTCCGCGCCGGTTTGGCGTCTTCTAGAGAAGTTCAGGGCCCTCGTGCTTCTCAGCCAGCTCGCGCTAACCCTCTCCAGAGCCACGTCGTCGCTGCAGTGTAAAGACAAGCCCAGGCAGTGCTCGGTGTTGGAGACCCGCAGGTGCATGTTGACCCGGCGGTTGGCGGTGGTCTCCAGCTCGGTGGAATAGTTCTGAGGACTCTGGGAGCTCCTGGGTTGATGGGACACAGGGAGCTAAGCTCAGAATAGGCTGCTGGCTGGTCCCAGAGGCAGAGGGTGGCCAAGGAGGTGCCTCCGAAGGTTGCCCCTGGGAACCAATGTTGCTGGGTGGTGTTGAAGCAAGAGACAGATCCGGGGGGCCGCGCAGGGCAAGCATGGCCTTAGTTTTCAGCGGTTATTTATTTTTAGTGTATACAAGAAGAAGTGATCGTGTGTCCTGCAGTTGGGTATTGCTTCTAGTAGTTTTTTGGGTTATGAAATTTTTTTTTTTTTTTAATGTAGACAGACATTGTCATAATCGTGCCTCAGGACTCCGAATGAACTTTATTTATTTTTCTTGTTCCTTACTAAATTGGCCTAATTAGTGATCACCTTATTAAGATATTAAGTAACATGTAGAGTGGATTAAGTATTAGGTATGACGTATGATGGCAAAAATGGGCATCCTGACCTTTTTCCAGATCTGAGGGGGAGCCATTCAGTCTTTCACTGTTAAGTATGATATTGTCCCTGGGTTTCCCCAAGACCTTCTTTGAATTTTGTCAAATGCCTATTCTCCTACTGAGAAGATCGTATTAATCTTCTTTGGTTTGTTGATATGGTGTATTACACTTGCTGATTTTCAAATGTTAAACCAAATGTTCCCTTCTTTTCTGTTTTCCTGAAGAGTTTGTCTATAATTGATGCTATTTATTCCATAAATGTGTGATAGGCTTTGCCATAAAGAGTTTTCTTTGTTGGAATGTCTGTAACTATATTATAGACATGTTGATTTTGTTAATAGATAGGGGGCTATTCAGGTTATCTTCTTCTTGTTGTGTAACCTTTGGTAGTTTGTGTCTAAGGAACTGTTCCATTTCTTCTAAATTGTCAAATTTATTGGTAAAAAAATTTTTGGTACTGTTTCCTAATTAATCTTTTTAATACCCGTGGTTCTATAGTGTTGTGGCTTCTCACTTTATTTCTTGATCAGTTTAGCAAAAAGTTCATCTCATTTATTGATCTTTTCAAAGAACCAGCTTTCAGCTTCATTGATTTCTTGTGTTGGTTTTTCCTCTGTTTTCATTTTATTTGATTCTGCTTTTATCTTTATATTTCCTTTATGCGTGCTTTTGATTTAATTTGCCCTTATTTTTTTAGTTTCTTAAGGTGGAAACATTATTGATTTGAGGCCTGTCTTCTTTTCTAATATAAGCATTTAAACTGATGCATTTCCCTCTATACAGTACTTTAATAATATCTCCAAATTTTGATGCATTTTAAAAAATTTACCTTAAATTAAAAATATTTTATCATTTCCTTTTAACTTCCTCTTTGACTAATGGTTTATTTAAAAAGAATGTAGTTTAATTTCCAAGTGTTTTGGACTTTCCAGATGTCTCATTTGTGGTGAGAATAATGAACTCCAGGGCTTATTTATCTACTGTTTGCAAGTTTGTGCCCTGAAGTAACATCTCCCCCAATTCCCCAGTGTCCAGCCCGTGGTAACCACCATTCTACTGTTTTTATGAGTTCAGCGTTTTATTTTTAAAATTTCATTATTAATTTTACTAATATAATTGACATGTAACATTGTATAAGTTTAAGGTGTTCAACATGTTGATATATTCATATATTACAAGTTTTAAAGAAGATTTTACTTATTTATTTGAGAGAGAGAGCCTGAGGAGTGCAGAGGCAGAGAGAGAAGCAGACTCCTCACCAAGCAAGAAACTAGACAGAGGTCTCAATCCCAGGTCCCTGGGATCATGACCAGAGCCGAAGGCAAGTGCTTAACCTACTGAGCCACCCAGATGCCCCTATATATTGCAATTTGATTACCACTGTGGTGTTATCCAATACCTCTCACCTCACATTACTATAATTTCATTTTTGTGGTGGGAATAATTAAGATCTGGTTCCTTAACAAGTTTAATGTTCATAATACAGTATTGCCTATAATCAATTTTACACTAAATCTTTGATTTTTTGAAAGTCAGAATTTTATTAAAAAATTCTAGTATAGTTAACATACAGTGTCAACAATTCTGTACATTACTCAGTACATTACTCGGGTAAGTGTACTCTTAATCCCCTTCAGTTATTTCACCCAACCCCCACCCCACCCCACCCCACCGCCACCTCCCCACTGGTAACCACCTGTTTGTTCTCTATAAGAGTCTGTTTTTTGGTTTGCCCCCCGACTTTTTTCCTTTGTTCATTTGTTTTGTTTCTTCAAAACAAGAAAGAACAAGTGTTGGCGAGGATGTGGAGAGAAAGAGACCCTTGTGAACTGTTGGTAGAATGCAAATTAGTCCAATCACTGTGGGAAACACTCTGGAGTGTCCTCAAAAAATTAAAAATGGAACTGCCTTATGATCCAGTAATCATACTACTCAGTATTTACCCAAAGAATATGAAAATACTAACTTGAAAAGATACATGCATCTCAGTGTTTACTGCAGCATTACTTACAAAAGCCAAATGATGGAAGCAACCCGTGCCCATCGACAGATGAATCGATAAAGAAGATGTGGTATAGATCTAGATCTATATCTGTGCACACAATGGAATACTTTTCAGCCATAAAAAAAGAATGAAATCTTGCCATTTGCAATCAGAGGGATGGAGCTTGAAAGTATAATGCTAACCAAAGTAAGTCAGAGAAAGACAAATACCATATGATTTCACTCATATGTGGAATTTAAGAAGCAAGTTTGATTTTTAAATACTTCACATGTGAGTAATGTTATACAGTATTTGTCTTTCTCTGTCTGACTTAATTTCATTTAGCATAATGCCCTCAAGTTCTTACTGATTTTATTGTATCTTCACTATTGGCATGTAAGTTATGTTTCTTTTTTAAAACGTTTTAGTGGTTTTTCTATACTTTTCAGTCTATACTTTTAATTTATCATAGTCTGTCTTCAAAGTAGATCGGTATGAGACCCTCCCCACAGACACACACAAAAGTACAGATTTGTATACTGGAAATACATGAAGTACTTGCGTATAAGTTATAGTATTTCTTACTTCCAATAAACTAGCATAACTATTTTGTGGTTGGAGTATAGTCTCTGAATGACTGTAATCAAGTTTATTATTTTTTTTAATTCCTCTTTTCTTTAGGGTTCATCAGCTTCCTGGGGTGAATGCTTAAACTTTTTTACTGTCAGTCTTTCTTAATTCATCATAAATGTATCTAAAGTTACAAATTTCCCTGCTCTTTTATCATTCCACAAGTTTTATGCAGTATTTTTATTTCCTTTAAATCTGAATTTTTATAGTAACTATTGTGATTTCTTCATGAGTCTATAAATTATTTAGGAGTGCATTTCTAGTCTCCCAGTGTATGGGTTTCTTTAACTTTGTTGTTTTCTAATAAAGTTGCATTGTGATAAAATATTGTGATCTGATTGACAAATTCTTTGGAAATTCTTGAAAAATTTTTGTTGCTTTTCTTTCAATTTTCTCTCAATTTGTATAACTGTTTCATATGTATTTGGAAAGAAAATATGTTATTTGTTGCATACAAGGTTATATATATCTATCAACTATCATCTATTATCAAGTATCTATAAAATCGAGCTTGTTAACTAATTATTAACTTTTCTACACCCTTAACAATATTTTTGTCCCCTTGATTTATCAATTTTGGAGAGAGGTAAATGTGGTATATTGATTACATTGATGACCTCTGTGAAACTGTGACAGCAGCTCCTCCCATCAAGAGTGGGAATCTTTTTCTCCATGTCTTAAGTTTGGGCTGGCCTTCTGCCTTGCGCTGGCCAGGAGGATACAGCAGAGGTATTGATCTGCCTACTGGGAGCCTAGATCACAGGTGTAGTGTGTCCATTTGCTTTCTCTCTGGAACCTCCACCATGACATGCAAACAAGCCTTGGCTAACCTGCTAGAAGAGGAGAAACTTCATGGAGCCAAGATCAGTCATCTTAACTGTTCATCTTGCAGTTGAATTAATTAGCTAATGAGAAGATTCATGAGTAATAATGACAGTTATCTTAAGCCAGAGAATTTGGGGGTAATTTTTATGGAGCAATAACTAACCAACATACAGCATTAACATTTTACACGGTTGTGGATTCGTCTTTATAATTTTGGTACTTTTACTTTTTTGACGCTATGAATTTAGGTTTATGTAATTTTGTGATTTCCTATCACCTTTGTTGTTTACATCTTTTATCAATGTAAATGTGTTTTTTATTAACATGAAATATATTCCCACAGATGTATTTCTTAAAATCATATATTTTGAGCAATATGAACATTGGTGTGCCAGTTTTCTTTGGGTTAATTTTTGCCTGGTCTGCTTTTTTCCCAACCCATTAAATTTAAATTCTCTGTAGATTTTTGTTCTCATTGTGTCTTCTTATGTATGGCCCACCATTCCTTTGCTTCTTTTTTTTTTCTCTTTCTGTGTTTTCAGTTGGATTCAAGTCCTCCCACTTTTTTCTCTCATTCCAGTATGAAAATTCAGATTCGAAAAAACTAATGGGTGATATTTTATTTTTCCCCATGTGTGTTCTGAAGCAACCAAGAGATAGACAAGAGAGTGAGGCAGACAGAGGTCAAATGCCACTTTTATTAGTTATGAAGGTCTTGGACCATGGGACTCTAAGTCTGTTGTCTCTGAATTAGGCAGAACTACCTGGTCCCTAGTAGTGTTGCATAACCACAGAACTCCTTCCTCAGGGACAAGCACAGTTGAGCAGAACAGAGTGTTTATGTTCTCTCCTGGCAAACAGATCACAAGAGAGGCAAGAGATTAGAAGGGGCAGAGCTAAGCATTCAGTTTTGTTCGAGGAGGTCACTGAGAGGATGTGACCACTGGTTGGACTCATGAGCTGGACCCAGGGAAGTCAGAGGCTCTTCACCCTCTCCCGTGTCCTAAGAATCTATGTTCTACCTACCGTTCCCTGAGTAGGAGCTGTTCAGAGATAGAGCTTTGAGAGAGTGAGAGGTTGTTGAGACCATCTGGACAGTATACATGCTTTTGGGGGCACCTGAGTGGCTCAGTGGGTTAAGCCTCTGCCTTCGGCTCAAGTCATGATCTCAGAGTCCTGGGATGGAGCCCCGCATCAGGCTCTCTGCTCTGTGGGGGAGCCTGCTTCCTCCTCTCTCTCTGTCTGCCTCTCTGCCTACTTGTGATCTCTTTCTCTGTCCAATAAACAAATAAAATCTTAAAAAAAAAAAAGAAAAGAAATAGACAGTATACATGTCTGAATCCAGCTAAGTCCTTCATATAAACCTCTAAGAGTCTGGCAGGGAGGGGCAGGGATTTTCTTGTCTTGCAGCAAGACTCCTATGCAAGTTTCCTTGCTTTTTAAATCTGTCACCTGCCAGTCTGGAGTGGACTGCCTCTTTCTTCAGTCTCTCCTTGCCCTCTGTGTACAGTGGCCAGTTTGCAAACCAGCAAATTGCCTTTCCTGAACTGTCATTCTGAGAAGTAATTTGTCTATCAAACAAGAGTGAGGAGGAGTGGCCTGAGTGCTCAAGAATATTATTTTAATAAAAATCACCCTTAGAAACACAAGTGGAAGCATACGTATTCTTAGAAAATAAATAATATATTCCACAGCTGTTCTTTTAGTTACTACGCCCAAATTTTTAATCTATTAGTTTTCTATGGCTGCTGTAACAATTACAACAAATTGGGTGGTTTCAAACAACACACATTTCTTCTTCTTTTTTTTTTAAGATTTTATTTATTTATTTGATAGCACGAGAGCGAGCGAGCACGAGCACACAAGCAGGGGAAGTGGCAGGCAGAGGGAGAGGGGGAAGCAGACTCCCTGCTGACCAGAGAGCCCAATGTGGGGCTCGATCCCAGGACGCTGAGATCATGACCTGAGCTGAAGGCAGACGCTTAACTCACTGAGCCACCCTGGCGCTCCCCACACATTTATTCTTTTACAGTTCTGGAGGCGGGAAGTCTGAAAGCAGTACCCCTGGGCAGAGACCCACGTGACAGCAGGGCTCTCTTCCTTCCAGGTTCTCTAGGACTTGAATCTCCTTCCTTGCTTTTCTGCCTTCGAGTCCTTCATCTTCAAAACCAGACCTTCAGCATCTTTGTTCAATCATTACATTGCCTCTGTCTCTATGCTCATCAACTTTCTTATGTGGACACTTTTGATTACATTTAAGACCCACTTGGACAGTCCAGTGTTGTCCCAATTCAAGATCCTTAAGCCCATCTGCAGTGTCCCTTTGTCACATAAAACACTTTCACAGGTTCTGGAGAGTAGGACATGGCTATCTCTGGGGGCCAGTGTTCAGCCTAGCACACATATATATGTAATATTTTAGTTCTCTAACAAGTCTAAACTTAGAGCCTTTCTAGCCTTCTCTCAAAGAAGTCAGGACTTAATGTTGTTGTCTATGATTTTTGATTCTAACATTTTAAAACACATACAAATGATAGTTGTTTTTATATTCTAAATATTTACTGAGATTACCAATGTTCTTTTTTGATGTCTACTAATTAGTTTCTTCTGGGTTCATTTTCCTTCTTGCATCTTCTTTATTTTTTAGGTGTTGGTTTATTAAAATTCTTATCTTTCGATAAAAATTTGTACCTAGAATTGTTTTTGTTCCGCCTTCACTTCACTTCAATCTAATTTAGGTGATTATGAAATCCCAGGTTCTGAGGCGTCTGGGTAGCTCAGTCCATTAAGCGTCTGACTTTTGATTTCAACTCAGGTCATGATCTCAGGGTCTTGAGATCGAGCCCCACATCAGGCTCCTTGCTCGGTGAGGAGCCTGCTTCAGATTCTCTCTCCCCCTCTCCCTTTGTCCATTCCCCCTCCTGAAAAAAGAATTCTAGGTTCAAAGTATTTTTTCCTCAGAACTGTACAATACTTCTTAGCAGAGTAGCAGAACCTCCAGATGAATGAATGCGTTTTTCAGATATTAGGAGGACAGAATAGTGAAAATAATCCTGGATTAGGAATCAGATAAACTGGCTTTAAATGCCAGATCTTCTACTTATTACACTTAGGCTTTGGTAAAGCCATTTAGCATAATGGTCTCACTTGAAAAAGGGACCCTAATTCACAACATCTTTGTGAGTTTTGAAATAAAAAGAAAAGAATGGATTTGAAAATTATTTGTTACCATCCAGTTATATAATTTCTTAGTAATCAATTAATTATTGCAAGGCAATTAATATCAATTGACAGATGTTTCCAGGATACTGACTTTTAAATCCCCATCCACTTATTGCATTTGATAATGTGCCTTGCAGATGGTTTAGAGTTTTTGATAAGGTTGTTTTAATTTTCACTGCTAAACTGTAGAATTATTTTATTATGCTTCACAGACATAACTCTTACCTGTAGAATTTAATTATGTCAATTAGTACAAAGTATACTGCCACGGCAAAAATGGATATTGCATATTTAAAGAATCCCCTCTACTATAGCAGCCATATAGTACTTTCATTGTGGTTTTAAAAATAATTTTAAGTATAAATGGTTAATTGGAAAACTTGCTATTCCTAGCAGTAATTTTTTTTGACAGGAAATTATTTATTAGAGATTGTTTAAGTGAATTACATCTGTAGAGAAGATGACAGATGAAGTTTAGAATGAATAATGATACAGAATCTATGATGGTTAGAAGAGGTTTTCTCCTTTTGCATTGCTGTCAGTCATGCAAGCATTTTTTAAAAAAATTATTTATTTATTTTTAAAGTAATTACTTTTATTTAAATTCAATTAATTTATAATATATTACTGGTTTCAGAGATAGAGGTCAGTGAGTCAGTCGTCAGACTTATATAACACCCAGTGCTCATCATATCACCTGCCCTCCTTAATGTCCATCACCCAGGTACCCCATCCCCCCACTCCTCTCTCCTCCAGTAACCCTCAGTTGGGTTCCTATGCTTGAGTCTTTCATGGTTTGTCTTTCTCTCTAATTTCATCTTGTTTTATTTGTTCCTCTCTTCCCCTGTGATCCTCCTTTTTTCTTAAATTCCCCGTATCAGTGAGATCATATGATAATTTTCTTTCTCTGATTGACTTATTTGGCTTAGTGTAACAACCTCTAGTCACACAAGCATTTTTCTCACGGGTAAGGTTTTCCAAGCAACCACTAGAGATCAGGTCGAGGGAACAAGGTGGATTCTTTCTGACATAAGGATATCAACACCCTACAAGACACAAACGTGTACATATGTTTTAATAGCAGAGTCATCTAGTTAAATTATTCTTGTCTGCCTTGCGGGTATTTGCTAAGCTTGTTTAGAGAAACTGGTTTATCTGCAGACGTCATCCCTATCTCTTTGTCACTCCATAAAATTGAGGAGAAATTATTTCTGTTTTCGCCTGGGCACACTCAGTTATGTTTGATGGGCCTCCTCCGAATTTAAATTGAGGCATTTTTTAATCCTCCAATTTGAAAGAAAGTACTCGGCTGTTATTGGTTCCCAGTGTAGATATTAGAAATGCTTATTGGTCTGTAAGGATTTCTTCTGCACATGGCACAAAGACCTCATTTACCAAAGGGGTTGTAATGGGGGAAATAACCGCTAAATCATCACTTCATAATGGGTAGAAGGAGGTGGGTAGCAGCTGGGTTCTGGGTTGATTGCTGTTTGTCCCCTTGCGCGTTTTCCAGAGAGGCCTTTCAGATTTATTCTCATTATGTTGCCCAGGCGTGAACCTAAAGGACTGCCACTTAATGGCCCCCACCATAGACCAATTTTCTTTCATACTCAACAGGATGGACAGAGGTAAACTTTACCCCTAATAAGCTCTTTACAGTTGCTTTTATATTGCTTCAGCTAATCTTGGGATGTTAAGAGTTCTACCACCACCCGAGCACAGTGATTGGTACATAATAAGGGAAAGTAAATATTTATTACATGTAAAATGATCGAAAGCTTTTATTTCTTCTTTTTTAAAAAAAAACTTGAAAGGCTATGTTTTTACCGTCCAAGATAAATATTTAAGTAAAAAGATATTTGAGCTAAAAAACAGTTAATTCCCTAAGTGTTTATGTATAATCTTTAGTAGTTTGTTACCATATTGGTGTCAGGCTGTCTGAGTTTTAATCTATCTAGGAGTTATCTTGTGTGTCTTTTCAGTTAACATTCTATTCTTTGATATCAGTGTTTCCAAGTCTTTGAAAATTTTATCACTTCTTTTGTAGGTTTGTTTCTGGAACTCAATGTGATATTTTAAAAGGTCACTAACCAAGAACCTTTTATTTGATTTTTCACAAACATCCCCTGCTATCTAAATAGCAGTCAATCTGGGAAAAAAATTAAAAGCCAATGAGGTCAATTATTCCTTTGCCCAAACTCCAAATTGATAATCCTCAATTATGATATTCATTTTGTCTAATTACTTAAAGCTTTGGCAAAAGTAGTGATAGATAAGAAAGTTGATATTAAGCCTGCCTTCCTTTCTTCTTTCTTTTCTTTTCTTTTTTTTTTTTTTTAAAAGATTTTATTTATTTATTTGACAGAGAGAGATCACAAGTAGGCATAGAGGCAGGCAGAGAGAGAGAGAGAGGAGGAAGCAGGCTCCCTGCTGAGCAGAGAGCCCGATGCGGGACTCGATCCCAGGACCCTGAGATCATGACCTGAGCCAAAGGCAGTGGCTCAACCCACTGAGCCACCCAGGCACCCCACTTCTTTCTTTTCTTTCTTTCCTTCTCTCTCTTCCTCCCTCCTTCCCTCTCTCTTCCCCTTCCTTCCTTCCCTACATTTCGCAGAGGTGTTCAAGATTCATTCTCATAACATGACTTACTGCATTGAAACTTGGATGTGTTTCATTGCATAAAATACCACCTATCTAAGATAGTTATTTTTCCATTTAAAATGGCCAGATGAAGTAGTTTGCTCTGAAGGCCACATTTACTTTGAAATCAGAATAATGCCACTAGAGTGAAATTCTAAAAATAGGCTTTGGCCCAGTCATTAAACCATCATCCAGCCCAGGTATGTTGGCAAGAACGTTGGAATTCCGGGAACTCTTCTGGTCCTGGCTCTTCTACCCACCTGGTATTAATACTTCTTCAGCTTAAAGTCACCTCCACAAAGTGAGAAATTTAATCATCTAAAGAAGCCCAATTCTAATTCTCTCTCTGGCACCTACCACTCACT